>NC_062518.1:30476139-30776139 GCF_022655615.1 Tachysurus fulvidraco | reverse complement strand
CTATCCCACGGGACTCGAGGCAGAAGGCGGGGGACACCCACACAGGTGCCAACCCTTCACAAACCACAAACTCTACACAATACAGAAAATGTAGAGATGCGAATAAGCCTTCAACGCATGTCTTTTGACTGGGTAAAGAAACCGGAATACTAAGAAGAAAAACCCCAAAGCGCAGGAAGAATATGCAAGTGTTTGCCCCTTGCATAAAGTGCAAAGCCAAAATGCCCCCCCAACCCCTGCTGCATACATTAAATAATTTTATAAACGTTTCAAAACAAATCATTCTCATACAATCAACTGGCAAGAATTAATTGCGGTATCTATTATTTAAAAAATTTTGCCTTTGCAATTTTTTAAAAATATACAAGATAGACAGAACTTTTATTTAATCTAATGTTTAAGGCTGATATTTGTTGGCTCTTCTTAATGTGTATGTGAATTTTTTCCTACTGTTTTGCTTATGTTACAAAAGTGTAAAAAACAATTCGTATGACAATTAATTGTCAGTCACAATGTAATATTTGTGAAATGAGCACTCAGGTGTGATGTTATTCTTTAATATGTAGCTCATCATTTATGAGTTATATTATAGATTCTATTCAATGTTACACAAGGCAATTGAAAAGACAAAGCTCTTAGATTTATCATCAAATGCATGGGTTTGCTATAAACCTTACAAACTACTAATGCAGCAAGTAATATTTAAATTCCCTCTCATTTTACCCAGAGCTGTGCCGTAGCTCACCAGGCCACTACTTCTAACAACGTAATCAAAACAAATATTATCAGTAACCTGTAATGTCTTCGGGCCACCAAGTCAGAGGCAACTCGACCCTCTCTCTCTCCAACTCCACAGTTTCCTAAGAAATTATTGCTGTCCATAACAGCGAGCTCATTCAGAAAAAGCTCTATGGTGCTTTCACTCCATCCCTCCTCTGGACACTTGCCCTGGTAAGACAGGAAAAAATCAGATGACAGATGAACATGGTGTAAAATGAAAGGCCTAAAATCTAAACCTATCAATAGCTCAACAATCAAACTATTAGGGATAAGCGATGCATTATATCATGATGTTTTATCGATTGCATAATAAGGCTGATGTGAGGCAAAATGCCCTGTGATGGGTTGGCACTCCGTCCAGGGTGTATCCTGCCTTGATGCCCGATGATGCCTGAGATAGGCACAGGCTCCCCGTGACCCGAGGTAGTTCGGATAAGCGGTAGAAAATGAGTGAGTGAGTGAGTGAGTGAGGCAAAGTATTACACATGAACACATACTTAAGGGCAGACAGGAAGCTTGCATTTTTGATTTGGAAGTGGTCTGTAATGCCCTAGTGGGTTTATGATAAAATAAAAAGCTCTAAATCTTTTTGTTCTAACATTTACATTTACAGAACTTGAATACTTGAATGAAGCACTATATATATGTGCCTGTCTTCCAATTTGACAATATATACTCAATAATGTCTCACAAAATTTCATAACACTGACAGTCACATATGAAAAACATGCATCACAGAAGACAGAAATTGTAGTGACATCATTGTCCAAAAGCCTAAAACCACACTTAAAATCTAGCATTTCTTTTTAAAAAACAAAAGATTTCTGAATTTTGAAATTTTAGGTCTAATTATTTTATTTCTAGGTCCCAGTTTGAAGTTAAACAGAAGATATCGACCATGTTATCTCCTTGGTACAAAATTTCAAAGTCAAAATTTCCTAATGTCTAATCTCTTCTATTGGAGCATGTGATCAGACGAGACACTCTGATGTCTTTGATCTAATGTGGATCATAAGGATTTGCACAAACTTGTGGATTCCATGCCAGCTCGAGTGCATACTGTTATATAAGCAAAACAAAAAGGGGTGAACAATCCGAATATTAGGAAACTCAAGGTCATGTAATGTGTTCATTCCAGTATTTCTGCACACACAATATTGTTTGAACATACACCGCTGTTTTTGTGTATTGTCTTGTGTGTATTGTCTTTGGTGTGACGTCTTGTATTTTTTGTCTTTCTGTCTTTTGTCCTGCACTGTTTACACCAGGTTGCACAGATGCACTTTATGTATCTAAGACTAGCTTACAGTACTAAGTCCTTATAGCGCTGTCTTTGTACTATGTAACACCAGGGTCCTGGAGAAACCTTGTCTCATTTCACTGCGTTACACTGTGCAACAACAATATATAGATGAAATTACAATAAAAGCTTCTTGACTTGACGCAAACATGTCAAAGATCCCAACAGTTATGGTTAATAATATCACATATCATTTGGAATATTTGTTGTGTTGAATTAGACAAAAGCACACACAATAGTGCTCTGAGACTTTTCGACCTGACAGCAGCAGTATATATTAGTGGTGTGTAATAAATGTGCAGGATATTGTTCAGCACAGGCTTGTGAGATGTTTACCTGCTGTAGCAGAGTCCTGATGAGTAGCTCATGACTGCGCCGAGCCTGCACACCCTGCCTCATGTAGGAAACAGGCACCAGCTTCTCACACACACGCAAGTTTTCTTCATTCATTCCTGACGCTTTCTAACAAACTGTACACACAAACTGAACATGTGAACAAGTCACTACTGGGTGTTATTCCTGTTTTCTAGATATTTCTGCTTTGCACTAGAACTAAAACTTCTCCCACTTTTATTGTTATTCTGTAACCTGCTTCAGAACACATACAAACACAACCTTTATACAATTTGGCCGGTTTACTTACTAAATGCTGGATAAACGTGTCTAAATAATGATTAGTCAGCCTGGGTAAGTCCTAAATGTTATTCATGTGGATATGTAATGCACTAGATATGGTGCATAACCCATTATTTCACTCCCTAAACAGGGCACTTATCTAGGGAGAATGGAACAGCTTTGGGTTCCAGTCCAGCCAATGACAACCACTATACACTTCCTGTTTATACATCTTCCTAAACTCAGCCCACTGACGGATCTTTACTGCTTCAAAATAAAAGTCATGTCTGCTTCTTTTAAAGATGCTGTTGGATTGTTTTATCATTTATTATTATTATTATTATTATTATTATTATTATTATTATTATTATTATTATTATTATTTTAATAAGAGCAGTATAAATTAAAACACTAAAATCATCTGAAGTCATCTAAGTTTATTGGAGTAGCTAATGAATCACAGAGGCGTGTTACATCACAATAGACAAGTGAAACACTTGCTATGTCTATCCACAATTATTTCTGAAATGTAAAATTTCTCACTGCAGCATATATTGTTATCTTTAATGTGATGTTAAATATCCATATGACTGATATGAAATCAAGTTAAGAAATCATGAACAAGTATATGATAAAGTCTTATTATGATGCTGTATGACATTTTCATTCATTCCATGTTTCTCCAAAAGAACACAATTTAAGTGAACTACAGCAAATGGCACAACTACTGTATGGCTGACAACTCTTTCATTACCAAAAAAAAAACAAACAAAAAAAAAGTACAACTGTACATGGTATGGAATGACGAACAAGCTTAATTGAACAAACGTATACAAGCGTCACAGTGTACTTTAGGCACTTACAGGTATCTCACACACTAACAAATCATTTGGTTAGCATACAAATATGATCGACACACTGAAATATACTGATTTATGCAAAATGATACAGATAGATTTCACAAAAGAAAAATTCTGCATTTTAGTCACCAGTAAATTTATTTATAAACAGTACAGTTAATAGAGAAAGTTGTACATAGCAAGAAAAAAAATCTTACCATATAGCAGCAGTGAACTGTTATGTAGTGCCCATCATGACAGAAAACACTTTCTGTATAAAATTTAAAATGAGAGCTAATTTCAAAATGTAAATTTTAAATTAATGCAAACTAGACTGTCTGAGACACAGTGAAGTTTATTGTTAGGCAATACTGAGGTATGGCTAGAAATGAGACAACTGCAGAATATGCGGCCAAAAATGAAATAAAATTCTCTCCATCTCCAATTCACCTCTTACAATCACAATTAACTGTGATGAGGAGCTAGAATATTATTGAGTTTTTAAGATTAGGGACCCTACACAGTGATGATTTATTTGAGCTTCACAGATACAGTGATATCAACCACCACTGCCAACATTAAACACCAACCTCGAACACTTTCATATAGTGTTTTCCAAGCTGATATGTGTTGTATATGCAGTAAAGACACGTTAATTCATAAGCATTTAAATTCATTTCCGAGTCACAAAAACAACTTATTTCTAAACAAGGGTTTAAACAAGAGACATGAAAAATGATACTGCTGGTGAACTTAGTAGCTGCACTGGAGGGCGATGAGACAATCTCTACTTTTCTGTCATCTTGCGGATCATGTAGTTCAGGATGCCGCCGTGGTGGAAATAGGTGAGCTCCACGTCGGTGTCGAAACGCATTATAGCCTGGAACGTCTTTCCATTGTCCAGCTTCAGAGAGCAACATGAAAGCATAAATAGATGTGACCTTAATTTCACTAAAGGGAAATTCTCAACTGAGGAATCTCTTTTTCAGAAAGTGTTTTTAGATGTTAACCACAATCAAGTTGTTAAATATCATAATTATTGTGTTAACGCAGTTAATGCTGTGTATAGATGTAATACTGCAAAATTTATTTAAGGAAATACAGCAAATATAATGTACAGGCAAAGGTTACCTTAATGTCAATAATCATTCTGGGTGTGAGCTGTTCAGGGATAACCACAGTGTAGCGCTCTCGGCCACTGAGCCCCAGGCTATCAGCCGTCTCTCCAGGCAGATATTCCAGAGGAATGATCCCCATTCCCACCAGGTTACTGCGGTGGATACGCTCATAGCTCTCTGCTAGCACAGCTTTGATACCCTGAGGGCATCAAGACACATTTTTGTAGCTCACAGAAAATATGCGGACAATCTTCATATATTGTGCCTCTTCTGATCTTAGTGATGTTAGTCAATAACATTAGATAAAATTATGTACATGATGCTCACCAAGAGGAACGGGCCTTTGGCAGCCCAGTCTCTGGAGCTTCCTGAACCATACTCCTTCCCAGCCAGCACCAGAAGTGGATAGCCTGCCTCCTGGTACTTCTCTGCAGCATCATAGACATCCAGCTGTGGCAGAGGACATAATTTAATGAAGCAGTTTGTATATTATCGAATTTAGTGCAACTGTACTAGGAACATTAAATCCCAACCTGTGTATGTGTGTGTAGGTGAGGTTCAAGAGCTGAATGTGTGTGTGAGTGAGAGAGAGAGAGAGAGAGAGAGAGAGAGAGAGAGGCAGGCAATAAACCTTCTTCGTCTTTCATCCAACACACCAGTCATTTAGCCTTGTGTTTCTATGCTCTTGTGCTACAATTTCAAGTAATAAGCATTTTTGGAAATAAACTTTGGAAATAAACTCCTATATGGCAACACATCATCTTTATTTATTCAAGTCTTTTTGTGCTGGTGAGGTCAGATGCCTGTCCTACCGTCTCCCCTGTAGGTAAGTAGATGGTGCAAGGCGCCTGCTTGTTGAGGAACTTGTTGAAAATGCGGATGTTTGCAAACGTTCCCCGAGCCATGACAGCATCATTACCACGCCGAGAGCCATACGAGTTAAACTCTCGAGGTGTTAGTCTGCAGGAAGGAGAAAAACAATTACTCCAATCTTTCAAAATGGCAAGTTCCAATCCAGAGAACAACTATTAAATATCAAAAACGTCTCACCCGCGACTGGTCAGGTAGCGAGCAGCAGAACTGCTACGAGCTATGTTTCCGGCTGGAGAGATGTGATCCGTGGTCACTGAATCCCCCAAATTGAGAAGCACATATGCATCTTCAATACACTTGGGCTTTGGAAGCTCTCTGGTCTGAAATATAAAACATAATTTAGCCAAGCTCTAAATGCAAGCATTTTAATTGTCTTTAAAAAAAATCTATTAGTTCTACAAGCTACACTGTTTCTTTACTTTTAATAGTTTAATTGTGTAGTGTGAAACTTTAAACTAATTTATGAATTGCTGTTCCTCAGAGAGAGCAGCAGGGAGGTAATTATATTACCAGTCCATCAAAGAAAGGTGGAGACTTGATGTAGGTGGACTTAGGGTCCCAGGAGTAGAGTTTTTCAGAAGGCGCAATCAGAGAGTTCCAGCGCTCATTTACTTTCTAAAAATAAATAAATAAATAATCAATCACATCCTATATACTTCAAAGCAGTCATACACTTTCTTAAATCATAGTTTCCTAACCTCCACTTTCTCATAAACCTCTTTGAACATGGCGGGGATAACAAACTTCTTTTCCACAGCCTGGATCTCATCCCGTGTGGGCCAAATGTCCCTTAGATAAATTTTCTTTCCCTCTGGGTTCACCGCTATTCCAACACACACCAAACAGAACCTACTGATCTAATTTCACTCTCTGATCCAAAGAATTCGTTTAAGTAAATCTGATATTAAATACAAACAACAGACATTCAGATTTCACTCACCAATGGGCTCCTTTTCAAAATCAATTCTTACTGTTCCTGCAATTGCATAAGCAATGACCAGAGGAGGAGAAGCTAAGTAGTTGGCACGGGTGTTGGGGTGAACACGCCCTTCAAAGTTCCTGTTGCCGGAAAGAACACCTGCTGCTACCAGATCTCCCTGAGAAGAGAAACAGTATCATGGCATCATATTCAATAAACACTTCAAGACGTACAGCACAGTTACAGGAACGTTGTACAGTATTTACCTGGGTGATGGCTTCTACCACTGGCTCTGGAAGAGGACCACTGTTTCCTATGCAGGTCATGCAGCCATAACCCACTACATCAAAACTAATAAGAGACAAATACATCAAATGCTAATTATGATGTCATTTCTGTGGAGGCAGAAAATGATTTAAGGATTCACATTAAAGACCCTGTTTTATATCCGTCATAATAAATATACAACTGATAGCATTTCTATTTGTGTCTCTTGTGTTGGTAATTAATACAAAACAATAAAAAACAATTGTGATCTTACCAAGTGAAAATATCTTGAATATATTCAAACATTATCCACAATTTACTATTAAACGATTACAATAAACCAGATCTGATTATTAAGATATATTAATAGATATTTTACTAATATTATTAATAGATTTTAATAACATATTAATAGATTATTTTTAAGTTTGTTTTAAATATTCTTATTCTAATGACTTTATGCATAACAGTAAGTCTATATTCACATCAGTCACTGCATTGTTTTCATATGCTGCATTTGTTTTTGTTTTTTTAGATTTTCTCTTTTTATTTTGCTCTGGTCAAATATACAGTCGATGTCATTCCTTTTTTTTAAATTGTTACTCCATGCAAAATTTAGAATATTATTTCAGATTTTTTAAATCCCCTTTTTTTCCTGACCCTATTCTATATGATTCTGTTTTAAGATTATAGACAGTGGTAAAAGCATTTCACTACATGTTGCATTGTGTATATTTGTGAATGTGACCAATAAAATTTGAGAATCCTTCTAGAAATAAATGCTTGAAATTATCAGCCAATAGAACAAGACATCAAAACTTTAAATTAGTGTAAAAAATTAATAAATGTCTAGAAATAAGTTTAATAATGCTTTATACTTAGTTTCTTGTAAGATTTTAATAGGAAATGCTAGATCATTCATTTCGAGTATATTCAAGATATACACTTGCGAAGGTGTATTTTTTTTGCACTGTACTGATCCTGTTTCTACAGTTAAAGTATTAGTGTATTAAATACTTTACAATAAGGCCAACATGAAGTTAATGTCATTCACTGCAATGCATTGATATCATACCCTAATTCTGACAGGTATTCCATTACACCACTTTCCTTCAGATAATAGGTGACCACTCCACTACCAGGAGACAGACTAGTCTTAATGTAAGGCTTCACACTTAAGCCACAATGGATGGCTTTCTTTGCCAGTAGACCTGTAAGGGGATAAAGAAAGCATTTATCCTTTATGTTGTTTGCTTTTTAAAGATACTAGTATAATCGCCTTTAGGAGTCTAGGGGGTTACAGAGAAATGACTTAAGTGTACACATTTTTACCTGCACCCAGCATGACAGAAGGGTTACTGGTGTTTGTGCAGCTGGTGATGGCAGCGATAACCACAGAACCATGAGAGAGAGAATAGTCCACCCCATTATACTGGAAGGGTATGCTGACATGATGGCGTTCAGATGGCACCTGAAAACCCTTAAAGCCTTGCTAAAAAAATAAATAAATAAATAAAAGAGGGGGAAAAAAGATAACGACAAGCAAACTTACAACTAACTTTTTACAAATTCAAGGTAATAAACAGTAGATAAGGCAGAAATGTGAAAATACAGACTTATACAAGCTCAGTGTGGTTTACACTGAAATGGAACACTATGTACCTTGGCTCCTAAACAGGTCTCAAAGTCCTGCTTCATATCCGATATGCTAACTTTGTCATGCGGCCGCTTCGGTCCGCTGCAGCAAGGGTCAACTGTGCTGAGATCGAGTTCAACAACCTGCATAAAAATATGAATATGGGGATCTGAGTGTATAGAACCAAACAAACACCAAGTGAAGGTGCTTTATTTCTATACAAACATATATTAGTTTATACAGTTTAAAGCAGCAATACATATTGCAAAAATGTCAAATCTTTTGGCTCTTTTGAGCCTCTATGACAACTGACTAATCTAAAACAGAATAAAAAAAAGTTAGTAGTATTTAGTTTTATACCGAATTAATTGACTCTTTTGGTCCTAATTCACCCAAGGATTGCTCAAAATACCAACATACCAATGTGTGTGTGTGTGTGTGTGTGTGTGTGTGTGTGTGTGCGTGCGTGCGTATGCGAGTATACCTTTGTAAATTCTGGATCCTGAGCCTGATTGCTGTAATCCCTAAACATTCCAACTGCTTTCAAGTATTGTGTAATGTAACTAAGCTTTTCAGCATCTCGCCCTAATAAAATAAAAAAAGCATTACATATCATATATACCTCTCAGAAAGTAGAAACAAGTATACTACACTCACCATCCACTTTATTAGGAACGCCTCTGCACTTGCACATTCATACAGTTATCTAATCAGCCATGTAACAGAGCAGTGCAGTGCACAAAATCAAGCAGATAGCAGTCAAAATGTTACAGAATGGGGAAAAAGTCTAATCCCTGTGACTCGTTGGTAACAGATAGGCTGGTCTGAGTATTTCTGAAACTGATATGGGATTTTCATAAAGAAGTCTGTCTTTAGAGGTTATACAAAAGTGAGATAAAAGAAAAAAGAATAAAAGTTTCCAGATCAGCCATTCATGAAATACTCAAACCAGCCCATCTGATACCAACATCCAGGCCTCAATCAAACTCGCACAGATCACACCTCAGTCATATGTGTTCATTCACTGAAACTCTTGACATGTATCTGCATGTGTATTGGATTGCACTTGTGCCACATTCTTGGCTGATTACATAAATGTGTCAATGTATTAGGTGTTCCTAATAAAATGGACAGTGAGGGTATATGGCCAAAAGTATGTGAACACCTGGTCGAACAGCCATATTTGTCCCACCCACTTTATACTTATATTAACATCCACCCTCAGGCAAGTCTTTCCACTAGATTTTGGAGCATGGCTATAATTGATCTATTCACATCCTGGACATTGGTGACTTAAGTAAACGTATATATATGGCCATATATTGTATGAAGTCAACACAAAATGCACTTAATATTAATGATCTGAAATCAGTGCCAGTGTACCTGTCTGCTCGAGATACTGCACACTAATGTGGTCAACAGGGAAGAAGGCGGCTGTAGCACCATACTCAGGGCACATGTTGGCAATAGTGGCTCGGTCTGCGATAGAAAGCTGAGCCACACCAGGCCCAAAAAACTCCACAAACTTCCCAACCACACCAACCTGACGCAAATGCTGTAGGAAATAATTAAGAGAACAAGCCACAGGTTTACTCGCACAGGTTTAAAAAAATTGTCATAATCTAACAATGGGTCTCATTTCTCCAGATGGATATGAATAAATTTATGCAGAAATCATTAGTACAAGCATTTACACAATACATTTGATATTCATGAAAATAACATGTGGAGCTTAAATTGCTTTAAAGTCTCTATTAAAAAAACATACTCTTGTTATTTCACTAATTAGAGAATATTAAAAAAACCAAGGACAAGCAAACTAAGAAATTAAGACAAAATGAAACTTATTTCATTATGACAAAATAATGCGTCCCTTTAAATGGAAAACAGTCATAAATCAGAAACAAAATCCCTCAACCAACGGAAAATTCAGGACTTTCAGGGCTTATTGTTATTAATAGATTGCCTTATCCAAAAGTATTGGAATGTCATATTCTTTTGATTGTCGCTATTGACACATTTAGTTTTGAGATGGACAAGCGCAAACATTCATACACAGCTTTACTATGCACACAATGTTTTACCTTAGTGACAGTTAGGACAATATCCGTGGAGGTGATGAATTTGTTTGGTGTGCCCTGGAGTTTGTACCCAATGACCTCTGGGAGGACCATACTGATTGGTTGACCCAACATAACCGCCTCTGCTTCGATACCTCCTACGCCTGCTCAGACATATTGACATTACACTTTACGTTAAACTAGAATTAATACATTGGTCTTTATAATAAGTCACTTTATGCAGAAAACTTTTCTCAAAAACTAACAAATTACTAATAAATTATTCTCAAAACAAACAAAATAGCTTAAACAACACTACATGGCCAAATGTTTGTGGACACCTGACCATCACACCTATATGTGCTTGTTGTGAACATCCCATTCTTGATTTGTTCCCCACTTTGCTGTTAAAATATAGTTATAGTTTAGGCCACTTGAGTTCTTCTACTCTGACTTTGACAAATCACGTTTTCAAAAACTTTGTGCACAGGAGCACGGTCATGCTGTGAAAGTTTGGGGTCTCATATGTAAAGGAGCACAATGCTACAGCATGAAAAAACTTGTACAATTGTGTGCTTCCAACTTTGTGGTAACAGTGTTGCATAGATCCTCGTATGGATGTGATGGTCAGGCGTCCACATACTTTTGGCCACATAGTGTATAGCTGAGGTCACTTTATATAGCAAAATACTATAACAATATACATTCCTAGTGGTGATTTTTAAAATGTACTATATGCCCTAATACACTCACCCCAGCCCAGCACTCCTAGGCCATCAATCATGGTTGTGTGTGAATCAGTGCCCACCAGGCTGTCAGGGTAAAAGTAACCATCCTGCTGGAACACGACTCGGGCTAGATATTCCAGGTTCACCTGATGCACTATTCCAGATCCCGGAGGAATGATGCGCATATTCTGGAATGCTTTTGAGCCCCACTATGAAAAAATAAGGCAAAAGTTAGCACTTTGGTGTAAGACATTTGTAGTAAGAAATTGTGTGAAAGTATTTTATCATCATTATTACAGAATATATGATTACCTTTAAAAACTCAAAACGTTCCTTGTTTCTTTCAAATTCAAGTTCTTGGTTTTTCTGAAGACTGTCAGACCTGGATTGAATTTTAATACAAATCACTGAGCATGTCAATAAAAAACAGATACCATGTGAGAACTGGTGTCTTATACACATCCTACACATCGACAAACACGTTTCTAATTAATACAAAGCTTAACTAATACAAGTATAACATGTGACTCCCAACATAGTAACACTTCAAACTTTTTGACAGGAAAGTGTAAAAGATCAATTTTGTTGAAAATTTCAGGTGATTTCAGGTGATGTTACTGTGTGCTGTATAATCTCTGGGGTCAAAGGTAATTCCAAATTGGCTACACTTTCACAATGTGAGTACAGTATGATTATGTACTTGACAGTGCAGATAACAAACCAAAGACTTAAACCTCCCATTAAACATACAATACTAAGATCTAAATGATTTACTGGTTTTAGAATTCTTCTTAGTATAAATGAACTTGATTTTTTGGTTTTATATTTATTCCTATTTATCCCTTAGTTGGATCTTGAAAAGAAGAATTTCTCTTAAGTGGATTTGGAAAATTAATTTTAACATTAATCTAACTGAATAAATCTATTATAAGTATACTGTATACTGTACTGCCGGGCAGTTAAACTATTTTTTTTCTTAAATTTAAGTGACGTGACATACGGCTAAGTATGGTGACCCATACACAGAATTTGTTCTCTGCATTTGACCCATCCAAAGTGCACACAAACAGCACTGAACACACACACACCGTGAACACACACCCGGAGCAGTGGGCAGCCATTTATGCTGCGGCGCCCAGGGAGCAGTTGGGGGGTTCGGTGCCTTGCTCAAGGGCACCTCAGTCGTGGCCGGCCCGAGACTCAAACCCTCAACCTTAGGTTTAGAAGTCAGACTCTCTAACCATTATGCCACGACTATGTATGTGGAAACACAAATAACAAGCCTCACAAAGCCAGCATGACTCACAGCACACACATTTGTGTTGGGCTTTAAAAATAGTGTAGCCATTTACCTTAATACATATGAATTATTTAGATTACATATCATTTCAGTACAGGGTAAACAACTCACTTCCTGTTGAAGTCCACCTGGATGGAATGGTCAATGACTAAATCAGCAGGACACACGGGGTTGATCTTCTCTGGATCTCCACCCAGCTTCTTTACTGCATCACGCATTGCAGCAAAATCCACCACTGCAGGAACCCCACTGTCAACAGCAGAAATATACACTCATAGCACAACAACACTCAGAGGCACTGAATAACTATGTTCTGCTTTCTCAGCTATGAAAGCACTTGTTACACAAATATTTTGGAACTATTTAAAATCTAAATAGTGCCACTGTAACGAGCAAGGAATAAAACACAAAGGGCAGGGCTGTTATAAGAAAATAATCAACTGTGGGATGTTGTGATGCCACCACAAAGCTGATTCTTTTCTTATACCAGCACATCCCAATATCATGTTAGTAAGAAACCACAAAAATCTCTGTGCTCAAGACGCCTGCTATGGAAAACTTAATGGAACAGAATTACTGTAACAAAGCCTTGACACCGGTCACTACTCCCAAAAATGTTATATAAACATTTTGACAGAATTGTTCACCATATCATATGGAGTGCTTGCCATGCATATCTAGGAATAAATAGTTACGATAGAACAATACTAAACTAGAAAGTGGACAGTGAAATAAATCTACAGTTTACCTTGCAGACCCACTACTGTCTGAGCCATGCTATTATAGAACAGTAATCTGTGTCCCCTGGCCAATCAGAATCAAGACATCATTGTCATAAAATTATCAACACAATAAAAAAAACAATATCAAATTGATTAAAGCCATTAAACACACCACAGAACATTGGTTGTAATTAATTTACTAATTAAATATTGGATTTACAAAGGATAATTGATAGGAATATTATTATTAAGGCCAAGCAGCATGACACTAGGAAAAATAGGAAAGAAGGCAAACGGTCAAAGCTAATCATTAAAGGCTAAGGTGTAATAAACCTTACGTGAAATCCTGCAGGATTACACGAGCAGGCTTGAAGGGCACTTCCACCGCCTGAGTCTGGGTCTGCTTCCAGTTGAGGATGCGCTCCACATCTTCCTTCTTTACCAGGAACTCATCACAGTTCCGCACAGCAGACTCCAGCAGCACACGAATAGAGAAAGGTAGCTGTTCTGTATTTTTTTTTTTTTTTTAAAGTAGAGGAATTATTTTTGTTCATAGCTTTTATCAGCTTAAATTTGAGTGTTTCCCAGTATTTCAATTTAACACGCTTTCTTTTTAAAATAAAAAAGACACTTAGAAGGATTTTTTTTTTTTTTTTGGTACTCACACCATCAAAGAATGTTAAATAAGAAAACAATATTTTGCGAGAAAATGAAACAAGTTTCACTTGCAAACATTGGTTTTAACACGTTACATTTTCTTCTCTGTACATGTTAACTGGGTCAGTTGCAAGTCAAATGTACAGAAATTACAGAGAAATAATAACTAACAAAAATGTGATCAATAATAAAGTCACTATTAGAAATGATGATCACAAGATGCTTAGTTGTAATGAAAAAAAAGAAAAGAAAAAGGAAAATACAGTGGCTCTCTTACCATATCGAGGGTCATCAAGCTTTCTAAGATTGAAAAACTTGCAATCTGGCTTCTGGGAGTTCAGAGGCTCAATGATGTGTGCGTAAGGGTTACTCATAGCTGAAGACTCTCTCCTTACCCACAAGCTACCATCAATTTATCTGAAAATGTAGGCAGAAAAAGTTATTTAAAAATAAAGTCTTAAATAATTGCAAAAGAAACATGAACAGTGCACATCATTTAATCGGCATACATGGTTACACCCAAGACCATCTTTTTAAACATGCTGTGACTAGCTAAAACTCCCAATTATATGCCCAAACCTGCCACTCAGACTTGAGCATTTTAGCTCTTTTTGATGCCCCTATTTATCAGTAAAGGCTTGAGACACTGCCAAATATGAGAGGCTGGTACGTGACAAACAGGATTACACCATCTACAGCAAGTCACACAGGAAGGGCAATGTGAAATGTACCTGCTCTGACTTTTTACAGACTAGGATACATGTCAATTAATCTATCATATCTGGCAGATCCAAAGATGATAAGTGAAAAATAAGTTCCCATAAATTATGAAGCACAAACAAAACTGTGACTAACACTGGATTGTGGTGTTTGAGGTTATGTGAATTACAGCAGCCATGTTGTCATTAGTCAAGCGATTGTGTAAATTGTGAAATTTAACATGGAGTGTTATTGTGAAACTGGAGGGGTGGACTGAATAAACGCTCAGGTGATGGGTCACACCATGCTGTTAAAGCTTCTGTAATACAGCTATTAGAGATAACATCTAGTTTACCAATATTTAATTTAATTTTTTTTTTTTAATGGTGAAACAAATGCTCATTGGTCCTAAGCAATTTAAGAGAAAACAATGACCCAAAGGAAGCGACAAACATGACTAGTAAAGTGTGTAGCAAAGTAAGATTTTTGCTGCATTAATGTGCCTATGACTTGAGAAAATACTTAAGGAAACCAGACTAGCAGGGTGGTTCACTCCATTCTACAAGTGAACTAACCAGTAAATTCCATAATCTGCAGGATTGTTATACATTTCAATGTAACAGAAAATGTGGCAAAGGCAAAGTGGACTAAATGAACCATTTCCATCTGGGACAACACCACCTTTTTACCAAGGCAAACATTAGCACACTCAGGTCAATAAACATAATTTCTCAACCATCACATTCCTTCATGTTCCCAGTTTGACAGCAACAGGATGAAAATCGCTCATGAAGCACTTTCATAAGACAAAAGCAATAGTGACTAATATAGATAGCACAGGTGGGTTTACAATAACTACTATGTAGTTTTTATTTTCTTTAGGTAAAAATACTTTATTCACTCAAAAGTGGACCTGTTATGACTATATTCAACAGATTTTTCAGTGGAATCCTTAAGAAATACAGTTAACAGACTTCAGATAAATGATCAACTGTCAGTCATTCCAGATTCATCTGGTGCTTGGCTGTCCTGCCATGTCTATTGGGGTGTAGAGTTAGAAGACCTTATTTTTAATTATTTTCTAGTGATTACATGTACCAATACACTCAGACATTAAAACGTTATGCTCCTATAAAAAATGCATACAGGTTGATATGTTTACCAATAGATGTTAGCATTTTTGTATTACCTGCCAGAAGACATTTTTGGTGAACTAAAGCAGTTACATTAAGCAAGAAGTCTAGGCCAGTACTCACCACCAGTATTGAAGCTTTTTTTTCTTTTTTAGACTTTGCATGTATTAAACCCTTAAAGAAGTCACAGCAGTGCTAAGACACCAGCGCACCTCCAGCACACAAGCTTAAGACTCTAACAGATAATAATGCACTGTGGTGTGCAGGCTACTGTTTTCTGTTTGAACCTGTACATGTTGAATCTATACATGGTAAGCCCAGTGGGGTGAGTGCATATCTGTGTGAGGTTTCACATGTTCTCCCACTGTCCAAAAAAATATACATGGGGTGAATTTGCTACTCTAAATTGATAGTAGTTGTGCGTTGCGTGTCCTGCAGTTTAATTGCTCCCCATCCAGGGTCCATTCGTCAAATCTGGTACTTCCAGATACAACATAAGGAAAATCAATAAACTAGGATAATAATCACCAATGATAGATAGATAGATAGATAGATAGATAGATAGATAGATAGATAGATAGATAGATAGATAGATAGATAGATAGATAGATAGATAGATAGATAGATAGATAGATAGATAGATAGATAGATAGATAGATAGATAGATAGATAGATAGATAGATAGATAGATAGATAGACAGACAGACAGACAGAGTCAGCTCAAAAACCAGTGTAGTTCTGTAGTTATTTGGACACAACCTTTGAGCATTGTGTTGGTATGTGTTGGTACATACAAGAGATGCAGTAGAAGACACAAATTTCACCCAGATAAGAGCTTTCTCTGTACGTCTTGGGAAATTTGTGTCTTCTACTGCATCTCTTGTATGTGGAGTCCCTCTGGGTTCCGTTCTTGGACCGATTTTATTTTCTTTATATATATTACCTTTAGGGTCCATTTTTAAGAAACATGGCATTAGAGCCCTGCGCGGGACTGTTTTTATAAACCCTCACCCGCCCACTCCCGCGGATGTTTTCTTGAAAGCTTGTGAAAATTTTGATTGTATACAAATGATTTGACTAATTATTAGTTCAGGCTAATGTCCAGATTAACAGAATTAAACATGATTGCATTTAAATAAGATAAATTAATACTAATGCTAATACTCATCTTCTTCTCAACATCATGTGTTGACTCCATTCTTATTATTAGTCTACATGCCAAATCCCACCGGGTCCCGCAGATCTCCCGCTAAATTTTCTGACTGCCCACTCCCGCCCGGGGCAAAGGTGAAACCACCTGCTCCCGTGAGATTTGCGTTGGGTCCCGCGGGAGCCCAATCCCAATGCAGCCCTCTACATAGCATCTCATTTCACTGTTATGCAGATGACTTGCAACTCTATCTGCCTTTGAAACGTAACGATGCAAACTCTGTGGCACCTTTATTGAGATGTCTTGAAGATATTAAAGCCTGGATGGCCTGGTGGTACCATTAATACCCTTGATGTAGATCTGGGTGACAAAGTCATTTGTGAAGCCCATTGTAAAAAACCTGTTGGTTTTAAAAGACGGTGACTTTAAACTAGAAAAACCAGATTAATTTGGTAGTTAAATCATGTTTTTATCAGTTAAGGCAATTATCTAAAGTCAAGTCATTTGTATCTTTTACTGATTTTGAGAGGGTCATCAATGCTTTTATCCCACCTGGACTATTGTAATAGCATCCATGTAGGAATTGGTGAGGCATCTCTAACACGTTTGCAGAGGGTACAAAACACGGCTGCACGTTTATTAACAGGGACACGCAAACAAGAACACATTATACCTATATTGGCTTCCCTTGACTGGTTGCCCAATTCATTTTAGAATTGATTTCAATATTTAACTTTCAGTTTTTAAATCATTAAATAACATTGCTCCTAAATATCTCTCAAATCTACTACAGCCATATGCTCCATCCAGAGCACTTAGGTCTGCTGGGCAACTGCTTTTAGTCATTGCCATTTTTTTTATTGTTTTAATTTATCTTAATGCTTTTTACTTCTATTGTTTATTTTATATTGTTTGTACAGCACTTTGGTGAACACTTGCTGTTTTAAAAATGTGCTCTATAAATAAACTTTGATTTGATTTAATTTCCTGGAATCATAAATATAAACCAGCTATGAAGAAAATACATTAATGCTGCTACAAGTGTGCTCTTGTTAGGGACAATGTAAGACTTCTGACAAATAAACTTCCTATTTTATGTCTAGCTACACTAGCTAGCAACATGAACTTCCAGAGCCGGACTCATTAACTACATAACTACTGTATTATTAACACAATTTGCTAAATTATACCTTCGTGTCCACAAACATCCACCTTCCCTCAGCTGCAGCAGATGCCTACCTACAGAGATCACAGTCTGCTTTCTTCCCCAATGATGTGGCCTGTCTGTTGTCGCTAAGGTTAGCGAGCTAACAAGAGAATGTAATCACTATATTGTTCAAGATTGCATTCACTTGTACATCTAACATGTTGTTACCCCAAATCTACATAAATCAGGTTGCTTTATTTCACAGGACTTACCAATTTTAAACAGTAACCGACTCCTAAACACCAGCTCAGCTATTGACAATTACCTGAACTGTAGACCAGAAAACTCTCTTACCGTAATCCCCCTAGTACCACAGACTTCAAAATACAGTTCACAAATTCTCTTCAACATTCTTTCTCGTGTTATGTCGTGACAGCTAAATCGATATATGTAAACTTGTAATAGAATACAAGCATATAGATATGTAATAATATTTAAAATTTTAACTCTACGACTAATAATCTTTAAAAACGACGGTTTCTGGGTTTATTACGGTAATGATTCAGCTCTTTGTCAACGAGGGTTAGGGTTAGGTGTTGAAACCTACAAATAAAAAACACAGTCAGGTGAGTTACACCGTACAAGAAACTGCTCATCTAATTTGTATTTCTTATTTTTATTAAGAAAAAATAAAATGTTTTAAATGTTTTCAAAGAACAACAAAGCTTATCTTGAAAAATAAAATAATGTTTTATATTTTTGTTTATATTTGTATAAATATTCATTAAAAAAGGAAGAAATTTGCAAAAATTGAAACAAAATTATCTTGTATTTGTGTCTGTCTAGATTTCATGTCATTGCATATCAACACCATGCAGCTGTGAGCTATTCCATGTTCATCTGCATGGGTATTTCTTAGCAACAATAAAGGTGAAGCTTGACGTACAGCTCAGTAGCATTAGCTAGATGTAGAAACTGTCAGTGATGGAGCTCCTTCCTTCTTTTACTACCATCTCTGCTCTTCTGCATCCAGTAAGTCTTCCTGGCCTGTGCTCTATCTTTTTCCTGCACCTCGGTGTCATCCAGCACCTCCAGACTGGGGATCTGTCTGATAACATACTGCCTGGAAAATATAAGTGGACCCAAATCAGCTTAAAATCAATAGGAATATTTGTTTAATTACCGTAATTGGTAAACCCCAAATTTCTGTTCACGACTGAGAAAAAAATACATTTCAGCTCATCTAAAACTAAAGTAAGCAAAAGTGTTTTATCAAGAAATGGATCAAGATTGGAACTTTTTCCAAACTAGCCCACAAACTGATCACAAATCCAGTCCTTGAATGAATAAAAATCTTAATTTCTGGGTCTTCATGTGTTTTTGACAGGAATAGACTTAAACATATTATGTTCTTTTTTGCAATTTGTTTCAGAAAAAAATATAAGGTAAATAATATCTAATTATTATTAACATTTGGGAAAAATAAAATCTGCAACAAGCAGAATAAATAGGGATAGGAATGCACATGTAAATTTTCATGAACACGAGTAATCTAGAAACTGAATTTTTTTATGGGGAAAATCTGATTTTGAGAAAAAATAAGTTTAAATACAAATTAAAAAACTACTGATTTTCTTGTTTAAAATGAGCTTTCTTTACTGTCACAATGTTTGTATTTTTATGTAATATGTATTTATAATTATATTAATAGATTATGTCTGTATCTAAATGTGTATGAAGACAGTAGCTGTATACATGATTATTGCGAACCTACATTGTCATCCAAAAGCGGCAAATCGAACGTGTACATGCAGCTCGATGTAATTCATATAAACGGAGTGTGCAATTGAGAATAACGGTAAGTACATAACATTATTTTATCATTAACACAGAAAAAAAGTTAGCCTTAGCATGTAGCTGCCTACCACCATATGCGCTGATAATTGATCATATTGCGGTAAAGTAAAAATGTACTAAACATTGGTATACTTAAGGTACATTATCAAAACTTTACTTACATTACTTACTGTAGAAATACTCCAGTAGAAGTGCATCATACTTAAGTAAATGTCTGTAGCATAAGTAAAGAGCATGTACAGTATTGAATCCAAAAGTACTTATTCTGCAGAAAAACGGGTCCAATCTGCCTGTTTTAGCATATTATATTTAGTTTTTTTGGATTAATATTAATGCTGCTTTAATGTGTAGTCTATGTTGCATTGTACTCCTATTGTACCTACTGTATATACTGTTGGATACTTCAATTAACAGCAAAACATCACATTGTGAATTTTTATATCAAAAAGTGGTACTTCTATATTGATTAATTAATGAACCATTGCAAATTCATGTCAAATAGTTTGTATTTTTACTGCCCTGTATATGTAATTGATATGTAATGGTAAATGCACTGCCTGCATTACAGAAAAATTGAACAAGCACCTGATTTTTATCTTTACAAGCAATCTTGCAGTTGAAGGCAAGGCGGAGGTCACCTACAATGTGGGCATACCCACGATCTGAGCACTGGTGGGACACAACAGTTTAGGATTTCACCCCTTTACAGTTCCTGCTCAATTTTTGTGTGTCCCCAGAAACATTTGAGTACATCTGCAGTCAGGTTAAGCATGCAATGAGATGAGATGATATGAGATCAGATTCAACTTTATTGTCATTGTGCAAGGTACATGTAAAGAGCCAATGAAATGCAGTTAGCATCTAACCAGAAGTGCATAGATGGCGTATTTACAAGTGGCAGTGTAATAAATAAGGGTATGAGGTTATACAGAATGTGTAGTAATATGTACATATAACTGAATAAGGGTATATATAGTGTGTTTTTTATATAAGTATGATACAGTATTAAGTGGTAAAAGTTCTATAGTATCCTGTAGCACAGACAAGACTTTTTAAATCTCCTCAGAAAATATAGGCGCTGTTGTGCCTTTTTGATCAGGATGGAAGAGTTCAGAGACCAGGTGAGGTGCTCAGCGATGTGTATTCCAAGGAACTTGAAGCTGGGTACATGCTCAACAGCAGTTCTGTTGATGTGAAGTGGAGGATGAGTGTGATTGCCAGCATGTCTGAAATCCACAATGACCTCCTTGGTCTGCAAACTTTATAAATCTGCTTGAGGTATGGACAGGTATGCAGTCATGGGTGAAAAGGGAGTAGTAGTGGAGACAATACACATCCCTGAGGGACCCCAGTGCTGATGGTGAGACTGGAGGCTTAAAAGTGGGTGAGGACCAGTCTTTCAAAGCACTTAGCAATGACAGGTGTGAGTGCGATGGGACAAAAGTCAGCCATTTCTGTTGCAGTGGAGTTCTTTTGGCAGCAGACTTGAAGCAGGTGGGTACGACTGCCTGGGCCAAGGACAGATTAAAGATGTCCGTGAAGACCTCGGCCAGTTGCGCCGTGCATGCTCTGAGTACACGACCAGGGATGCCATCAGGGCCAGCTGCTTTCCTTGCATACACCCTTCCCAGGGTGGCGCACACTTCAGAGGTGGAGCGTGTAAGTGGCTGCTCACCTGGTAACGGCTCTGTTTTGAGCAAGGGCTCCATGTTCCCCTTTTCAAAGCGAGCGTAGAAGAGGTTGAGCTCATTGGGGAGTGAGGCAGAACTGGTTGCAGGTGTTGCGTTGGGTGGTTTGCGGTCAGTGATAACCTGTATTCCTGTAATCTGCTGTTTGTAAGCATGTTTGGCTTTGCAGATTCCCCTCCTCAGATCGGCTCTGGCGACGCTGTAGGCCCCCCGGTCTCCAGACCTGAAGGCAGTATTGCGTGCTTTGTGCAGGAGACGGACCTCCTGGTTCATCCATGTCTTCTGATTGGGGAACACTTTGATGTTTTTTAGGCTAGTCACCCGATCCACACGGCTATTAATGCGATCATGGACAGTGTTGGTGTAGGTGTTGATGTTGGTGACCGAATCAGTCGTGGCCTGTGAAGCGAATTCACTCCAGTCTGTGTGTGAGAACTGCTGCTGGAGAGAAGAGTTTGTTCGTCAGGGACCGAACATTGGCTAGAAACATACTTGGAAGCGCTGGTCGATGTGGGTTTAGCTTCAACTTAGCCCTTAGCTCAGAGTTTGTGCAGATGTGACCAATATTTAAAAGCAACTGTCTGTTGAATGATATGCTTGCATGAGAAAATCATGCAAGGAAGCAGAAAAATAGTGCAATAAGCACAAATACGGCAAATCTAGAGAGACGCTAAGCCTCGCGATGTGTAAGCGCCGCCATCTTGATCTCGAAGTGGAGAGAAGGAACACAAACTAGTGTTTGTGTGTCCCAATCCAGAAGCATGTTGCAATTGCCATCTGGAAACTGGCCATGCAGTGAATACCGGACTATCAGCCATCTTTTTGGGGTAGGCCTCAGCACTGTGTTTAATTGTGTTCAGGAATTCTGCAACGCTGTCATTACGATGCTGCTTCCTGACCACATGAGATTTCCTGATGCCAACAAGTTATTAGAAATGTCCACTTTAAAAATCATTGGAGAGTACCACAGTGTGTCGATGCAATTGATAGAACCCACATTCCAATAATTGCACCAGAGGACTATACACAAGATTATTACAATCGTAAAGGCTGGCATTCAGTTGTTCTGCAAGCAGTTGTGGATGGCAAAGGACAATTCTGGGATGTTTGTGCTGGCTATCCAGGGAGTGTGCATGATGCCAGAGTGCTATGACAGTCACATTTGTGGGAGGTCCTCAGGGATGGGGAATTACTAGGGCAAACCAAAGTGACCCTATCTGGCTATGATGTTGGCTATTACCTGATAGGTGATCCTGCATACCCCATGCAGAATTGACTCATGAAGCCCATTTCAGATAATGCCAGACTGACCCCTATAATACACACCTATAATTACATGCTGAGCAGTGCACGGTCAGTTGTGGAATGTCTTTTGGGAGATTAATAAAAGGACGATGGAGGTGCCTCAATAAAAAGAAATGACTGCAAGCTGGAACTGAGCAAGAAAATGGCACTGACCATTTGTGAGGAACATGGTGATAATTTTACTGAAGCACACACAGAAAGGACTGTAAACATTCAGCCTCCTGTTCAGGCAGGATGTATTTTAACAGTGATTCTTTAAAATGCTTTGTACCACATCAAGGTTAATTTTTGTAATAGTAACAGTTGTGTTAGAGGACATCCAAACTGTCAAAAATTGTGTTCTATTCCCCTCCATTGCTTAAAGAAACATTTGTAATTATAAAAATGTTTATTTTAAAAAGCACAGCACATTAAAAATTGTTTTGCAAAGTGCAAATAGATGTGCATTTAAAAAAAGATTGTAAATAAAAAGAAACTTTAAAAAAAGGCGTTATTGCACAATTATTTCTGCAGTTGTACCTCCATGACAGTCACCATGCGCTCAATGAGTCCAATCAGGGAACGTCTGTCTGCTCTCATTTCTTGCAGCAATGCATCGTCCATTTCCTTGGTTTGCTGCAAGAACCTCTCCTCTGCCCTTTCAATATATTGCACCAGTTCTGATATGCTGTCTCTCTTCCTTTTTCCTGTGCATCAAGAATAGCAAAAGACAAATCATCAGGGTAAAAACTATGTATCTGCTAAACAGTGATAAAATATCTGTGACAGTTCTATCTAATACTATACTATATTACTGAACTACAGCATCATACTATATCACTGCACTTCATCTTGTGCTCACATCTCATACAAGGTCATCATGTAAGAATTAGATTGTAAATGACCAAGCTAATGTCATATTTATTGTTTTAATTTTTTTTCTTTTAAGGTTTTTCTATACATTACTTTCAGCTTTGCCTTGTGTACTGTAATCTAATTTGATGAATGATACATAATCAAAGCAATTGAATGGTCCTGAAGATAAATGAAGAAACAAACTGAACATTATTTCTGCACCTGATAGTACATGTATGTGTATGGTGTGACAATTCTTTGCAAGTCTTACCATGTTTGTCCTGTGCTGAAGATGATGGACATGTATCTCCAGAGCTGCTACCTGACGGTGATGGAGAGCTGCAGCCCAATGGTGGTGGTAACTCAATGTTGTCATCAGCGTCGTTCTTTAAAAAAAACACACACACACACACACACACACACACACACACGACAACATTGCTTTAAAACATTATTGTCCACTACACCTTATACAACATTCAGAGACATTCACTTTATACAATAAAATCACAGCTACTTCTACCCTAGCTAGCAGCATTGTAAAAAATCATCCGAGAAGTTAGTATCTAGCCAAACAGCTGGCCGGAGACAAAATAAGTGTAAAATAAAGCTTACCAGAATCAGTGTAACTTTGCTCAAACGAATCATTCACCACTCCATCGAGGATCACTGTTGCAGAGTTCAATGCCCCGGTCAGCTGGTAGGCTGGTCTGTGGCCGAGGACGGAGTCGAGGACATCGAAATGTGGGTTACGACGTGGCCGACCACTGCCGCTTCGTTCGAGGTCCATTTTTTGGTCTCTGTATCCCTTTTTTAACTTTTTAAGTTTGTTGTTAATTTGCTCGACGCTCCTGTCGAACCCCGCTGCAGCCATCTCACGCTGAATTTGCTGTAAGACAGGTTTTGTTCTCGAAGCTCCATCCAACTTCTTCTGGACTTCTGCCGAGGGCCAGAGTGCAAGTAGGCAGTTGATTGCTTCTACGGACCACTGTTTAGTTTTCGCCTCCATTGTATTTTGCTGCTGCTGCTGATATAAAAATGGCGTAAACGACGTTCTCATAAGGTACATTATCAAAGGTTAACTATAACCCCGCCACCGCCCCTACTTAAGGTAGGGGAGACCAGGTATGGTTGTAACACTTTTTTCTTCAGCACCTAAAACTACCTTTTTTTTAGGCTACACGTCTGAAACTTTTAGGCAAAGTACCCACAAATACAAGGTGGTACTTTGTTACAACCTATCCCACTACTGGGGTAGGTTGTAACACATACTGGGGTAAGTTGTAACAGGTAGACAAAATGCACAAAAACTAAGGGTTTCATCGACATTCCATATGTCACTGCCATCAAACCCATTTTTATCAATCACCTCCCCCAGTCGACTGAAGAAGAGTTCCAAATTAGCATGATTAAAACTGGTAGCTCTTGAAAGGCCTGTGGACTCCTCACCAAAAGTCTGGGGTTCTGATTCATAAACAAGCTAAAACAATCAGGCCCGGCCATTTTCTTCTCAACCCAGGTTTGTGGATGCTGTACTGTATGTTGAATTCCACCGCGAGTTGATAGACATCATGTTATGATTTTTTTTAGGTCAGAAAGTTTGCCTGAGTAGGGACACACATTTTTTAGAAATTGTGTAAATGTATGTGTTGGTATTTATTGAACTTTTACCTGATTTTAAATATTTTATTCATCATTCACAAACATTAAATTGAGTTTGCATGAAAGGTCTAATACACATTAAGAGGTCTTGAATCTTGCCTTTTCTACCCTGTTCTCAAGACTCTTATCCAACATGCTCACCTCACGTGGAGTTAGCCCATAGTATATATCGGCTGCCTGATTATATACTGTGACTATATACAGTTTGACCTGATATAACTCGTACAACATTATCTACAATGGTAGAAGTACTAAACAAAATATTATCTTGTTATTTTTTTTACTTTCTTACCTCAGAATTAGATTTTCTGCTGTAGCTTCAGGAGAGATAGCAACACAGACTGGAAAACCTCCATGTGGGATCGTAAAGGAAGCCTGATGAGACTGAAACTGTCACATGACTCCTATGTTATCCCTGATTCGTGGAATTGGTAATGTTACAACTCTCCCCGTGTTACAACTATACCCGGTCTCCCCTACATTATCAAAGGCGCTAACAGTAGCCCCGCCCCCGGTTCCTATCCAGGATGAGAGTGCTCAGCTTGTCCAGCTCCTCCAGAAGAGCCGGGCTCCTTTAATGGCTTAGTTAGGGCAAAATGTGATAAGAGGGTGACCTTGTGGCAAATATTCATGCCAGAAGGTTTGTCTGTGTGTGTTACAATGTGTGTGTGTTCATGTAAATCTGTGTTTGAAATACACTGATGTCTGGAGTTGAAAGAGCCTTAAATGCTTCTTTCATAAGCCCCTGGATCCAGTACACTACTCTCAACAACCTCCATACACTCAGCCCTCGGTGTCAGGTCACATAGTGAATGAAACCGAAAGCATAGGATAAAATGTATAAAAAGTATACATTATATATTAATGAACAAAATTCTGCTCACCGATATAAGCTGGCTTCCCCAGTATTCCCCAGTGTGTATTGAGATAATGTCTGAGTGTGTGTGTGTGTGGAGTCAGGATCACAAGAACTGGATAATTACAGTGTTTTATTATATAGGTGATATGAAATAGGTCAAATGCACTGAAGCTTCTCCAACACTATGGCAGTTTTTAGTGGTGCTTTAAGTAGTGGCCAATAATATGATTTACTAAGAAAGTACTGCACACTGCAGGCAACATATACTGCACATCACATATTTATTATTTATTATTTTACTATTTAAATTTCAGTCATATTAAGGTATGATATTAAATATAATCCAAAATAATACTTCAATGTTGTCAGGAATTGGCCTGGACTTTTTCCTGTTTGGACACTAGGGGGACATTCTTGCAGTTTGTTTATCTGTGCCATGCAGGCCGGGCTCCACGGGAAGGGGGGGGGCAGAGTGGGCCTGGCCCACCCAATCAGAGTCTTGGCCCACCCTGGCCTCACACCACATAACAGCCAATCACAAAATTGGTGCGATATTCAATTCAGCTCGAGATACGTTATTTTCTAATTTCTGCTCAACCCCCTTTTTTCCCCTCCTAGACAGACAGACAGACTTAGCTCATTCATTCACATTCACGCAACCTTCTTGTTCCGAAAGGACAAAAGAAAACCACTTTATCTCTCCAGGACACAGCTACCACCTCCTCATCCATTTGCGGCAATGAGGTCGGAGAAATGAGAAATGGATGAGTCGAGTTCATCTGCAGCTTCCGATGGTGTCAAAAGCACAAATATACCCACTCAAAGATGCAGCAATTCTGTCCCGAATGATTTAAACAGGGCTGAAATCATACCTGAAATCATGTTTTCGGTCGCTTGTTATCAGTCACGGCTGTGGCTTGAATATTCTGTAGATCGCGATGCATGATTTTGTTTTCCGTGTTGTGTTCGGTGTTGCTTTCTCTGAAAATGACACGTTCGTTTCGACAGGTTTTCGAAACGAGAAAGCAGCATTAGAACGTGACCGCAATCTTAAAATCATGCGTGCAAAAGAATTGCCCCTATTTATCAAATCTAAAGTTACATAATTGACACAAGATCTGTTAAGGGGTCGAAAAAAATATTACAAATGCAAAAAGAGAGAATGTAAAAATAAACATGTTAACCCTATTTATATATAAAGTTACTAAATAGTTCCAAAATATGTACAAAAAATATATTAAAAATGAAGAAAACAACAATAACAAACAACCCTAACAACTGTCTTAATTATATGGTATTAAAACTAGAGACATGAGAGATTAAAGCATTAAAGACACTATAGACCACAACATTCTTCTAGATCGCTTACAATATTACACAGGTATTCATGGTCAGGCTTTAAGCTGGTTTAGATCCTACCTGTCTGACCGATACCATTTTGTAGAATTAAATGGTGAATCCTCCAGTTTACTACCAGTTAATTATGGGATCCCTCAAGGATCAGTTCTAGGACCTCTGCTTTTCTCTATATACATGCTTCCATTAGGGAACATTATTAGAAGACATGGGATTAGTTTCCATTGTTATGCTGATGACACACAGTTATATATCTCATCAAAACCAGATGAAATAGCCACAGTGTCCAAATTAACTCAGTGCCTTAGAGAGATAAAAGACTGGATGAGCTGCAACTTTCTATTGTTAAACTCCGAAAAGACAGAAATACTACTCATAGGTCCAAAAACCAATGCATAGAAACTCTCACAACTTAACTCCCATTTAGAGGGATGTACTGTTACTAGTAGCTCGACAGTGAAAGACCTTGGTGTTATATTAGACAGTAACTTGTCTTTTAAAAATCATATTGCACATACTACCAAAACAGCCTTCTTCCACCTTAGAAACATTACTACGTGGTTGTCCTGCATCTTTAATAAATAGGTTACAGTTAGTCCAAAATGCAGCTGCCAGAGTTCTCACTAGGACAAGAAAGTATGACCATATAACCCCAATTTTATTATCTCTACACTGGCTACCTGTTAAGTTTAGAATTGACTACAAACTGCTGCTACTTACGTACAAGGCTCTTAATGGTTTAGCTCCCATGTATCTAACTAGTCTTCTAACACGTTACAATCCTTCACGCTCTCTGAGATCACAAAACTCAGGACTTCTGGTAGTTCCCAAAATATCTAAGTCTACTAAAGGTGGTAGAGCGTTTTCTTATTTAGCTCCCAAACTTTGGAATAGTCTTCCTGATAGTGTTCGGGGTGCAGACACACTTTCCCAGTTTAAATGTAGATTAAAAACTCCTCTCTTTAGTCAGGCGTACACATAATACATCCCATAATGCACCAGTACATCAGACCAGCACACATTCTATGAACAGCAGATATGTTAATCCCTTTCCACTGCTTCTCTCTTTGTACCTATCCCGAAGCATCCAGACACTGTACCAGCTCCCAACGTCCTCTGTGGGACGAAGCCTTTGGACGCCCACTGAGCCGAGGCCGACTCTAAGAATCCTGAGACATCTCCAGTTAGACTCTGTGGTACTCAGGAGATCAGAAGTCCTTGAACCTTACACCAATACAACATTTAACTGACTGTATATTACAATCACACCCCCAGTGTCACCCATATGAGGATGGGTTCCCCTTGAGTCCGGTTCCTCTCAAGGTTTCTTCCTTTACCAATTTAAGGGAGTTTTTCCTTGCCACTGCTGCCTGAGTCACCTCAGACTTGCTCATAGGGGAATAAATACATACACACTGTGAACTATATACAACTAATAATAATCCAAAATTTTTATTCTGTTAATTCTTATTTCTTTTATTATTCGTTAATTCCTTTATCATTAATTATGTTTACCTTCTGCTATGTGTTTATGTTCTGTAAAGCTGCTTTGAGACAATGTATACTGTAAAAAGCGCTATACAAATAAACTTGAATTGAATTGAATTGAATTGAATTAAAGAACCCCCCACCACAATACGACCGGCCCACCTGGAATATCACTTGGCCCACCTTTCATCTCATATCTGGAGGCGGGCCTGGTGCCATGTGTGTTTGTTTTGTTTTGTTTGTATCATGTGTGTTAGTCCCACCCTTTCTTTTCCTGCCTCTGCACATCTGTTCCTTGTGTTTCAATATTTGTCACCCCTATTTATACCGGCTGTCTGCTGAGTCTTGTGTTTCTGTTCCTGTGTTTCTGTTTCGGTGTTTCCGTGTTTGGTGTTTCCAGTTTTCTAGTGTTTCTAGCCCCTTGTTATTTTTCACTAATAAACCCCTTTTTATGTTATCCCTGCAACTGGGTCTGTAATTTTATCTGTTAAGACACCCACCATCCCTGACAAATATAGCAAAGAAGTACAACTACTCTAGTATATTCCATCATGATTATCTTTTCCAAACTCTTTTTTAAGATTGTTTACCTTTTTTGCTAGAGAAACTTAATTACAATTTACACTTCTACTTTTTTTTTATAAATTGTCTCTGCTGGATGCATTTTATACTGGCTTATAGGTAGAGGTATAGGTTTTATATATTTGCATTTCTTTCTCTTTGCTGCTATAACAGAGAAATTTCCCCATTGTGGGACAAATAAAGTTATATCTCATCTTATCTTATCTTATCTTATCTTATCTTATCTTATCTTATCTTATCTTATCTTATCTTTGTAATAAACAACACAAAATATGATTATGCCAAAATATTTTGTTCAAGAACCGTATCTGTTCATGATCTCTATGATCTATATAGGAATATGACTGAATTTGAAGACGAAACTGAAAAAAAATATATAAGTATATAACTATACTAATATATAAGTATATAACTATATAACTATATAACTATATAGCAATGCAAAATTTGAGGTGAAGTTGGAGAGCATTTCAATACAATATGGGATTCTGAAAAGGATTGTTTGCCACCACATCCAAGTAACAGGTCTGTTCTTCCAGAATTGATTATTTAATGTTCTACTTTTGACTTGATTCATATATGGAGACATAAGTATCTAGAAAACATTTTTACATGGTATAAAGATGATCTTTCTCAACAGTCATTATTAGATTATTAGATTATTAGATAGACACCTGACAGTATAGATTATTGGTTAAGTTTAAGGTATTTACTAATTTTGTTAATGAGGTCTCAAGAAAAATTATCAGAGATTGATGGCCATACTTTAGCGATACATAGAAGGGAAAAAAGCAAGATATTAAAGAAAACATATAAAATATAAGCCTTGAAAAATGTAATATAGACCAAGAATGTAAAAATAAAAGACTACAACTACAATTAGACCTAGAGGGAATATATGAATATAAAGCAAAGGGTGCCTTGAAAGAAATGGTTAGAGGAAGGGAAAATATTTTACATTTTTGCAACCTAGATAAACTTCATGGCATTAACTAACTCAGACAATAAGTCACCTGGGAATAATGGTTTAATTAGTAAATTGTATTAATCTTTTCTTAATGAATTATCACCTTTCTTGTTATTATAGAAGCTATATGACAAGGTTATTTACACAATTCACTGAGTCAAGGTCTGATAAATGTATTATCAAAGCTCAATACGGATATATTATTTTTACAAAATCATTTGCAGGTACACTGCCACTCAAATGTTTGGAATCGCATGCAAATTTCAAACACATTTTCATTCAATTCATGATATTTGAGAAAGATTGAAGAAATGTCTTAATCCCTCTGATGAATGTCAATCAGGATTTATGAAATTCGACACATTTCTAATAATATTAGGCTAATTTTAGGCTTTATTACAGGTAATAGTTTTATTTTATTTGTTGATTTTTTTAAGTATTCAATACTATTGTTCATAACTTTATGTTGGATAGCTTACATTATTTTGGTTTTGTTTTTTGGTTAATATTTTAAAAAAAAGCTTGGTTTAAAATCAGTAGATACATACGACAAGGCTGCCGATGTTCACCTTTTCTTTTTACATATTAAAAAGATCAATTTTGCGTATTTAAATTCTGGAGAAAGAATTAAAATGTTCTCTGTTAGCAGATGACAACCATTTTTTTAATTTAAAATAATATAAAATTTTAAAAGCTATTGGTTCACCTTAATATTATTTTCTTATCTGTATCTGGTTTATGTTTAAATATAAAAAAAAATGTTTTCCCCATTAAAAATATGTCATAATAATAAAATATTGGTGTTCCAATAAAGGAGATGGTAGATTATTTAGGTATTAAGATGTGTAAACATAACAACGAGAGAAATAATTAACATCTTACACCAATTATTAAGAACATTTAACAAAAATTATTTATTATTATTATTATTATTATTATTATATAATTAGTTATTTTTTTATTATTATTTTATCAGAACATACATTCTTAGTCTATTTTCTTAATCAGTCAAATATTAATGATGTAAAAAAATAAACACTTATTTTATGAATGTGTATTTACCCAATCATTTAAGATTTATATTGATTATCTAATACTTTTTATTACTAAGTTATCCACCGCATAGCGTTTAATTTAATATACTATGATCCTATATATATGTGTGTGTGTGTGTGTGTGTGTGTGTGTGTGTGTGTGTGTGTGTGTGTGTTTATATATATATATATATATACTGCATCTTTTCCACATTTTCCGCATTTGCACATTTCAACTGGTACTAAGCATTTTGCACATTTTTTTAACCTGTTTGTAAATTGTTCTAATTTCTGTTTCTTAACTACTGTATGTAAATGGTTCTGCAATTTCTGGAGCTCGCTCCCAAGTGACAATAAAGGTGACTTGACTTGACTTGACTTCATATATTTATTCCCGTGTCACGTGACCTTGGGTTCCCTTCTTTACATCTGTCACCCCGCTTCCTTTTGCTTACGTCAGACAGACCTTTTGAATATAAACAGCTGACGTCTCGCTTTAGAACGCTCAGATTCGAGAATTCTTGACTAGAAACAAATATTCGATTTCCCAATTACTTCATTCTGGCATTGGTTTCTATCGGAAAACAGCGACCCCTATCGATGGTACAAGCGGTAATAGTTTTTTAAGCTGGAAATCATCACTGGAGCATCAGACAGATATTATTTATCAGATGTAAGAGTGGCTCTGTTCTAATTAACATTTAATTAGTTTAATTATGGCATTTCTAAACATATTACTAGAGAAGATCAAATCGGAATGGATTGGAGAGTTAGGAATTAACATATCCAATGGCACCTGGAATAAATCTGTTGACAATAAATAGGACTTCATCTTGTCCAAGGCTCAGACTCAGATGAAGGTTCTCTGCTGTATTCACTATAGTAAAACCAAATTGACCAAACCTTAACCAAATATAGATGAAACTTATTATTGTTGCAATTCATCATAGGCAGATCTAACCCATAGACAATTTTGGTTTTACATTTTTTAAATTTTAAACTTTGCATATAAATTCTCCATAACCCAAAAATGGCTTTGTTTGGTTTCACAAGTGACCACATTCACATAAGTAAAGATAAAGGGGATGCATTGTCATTTGCAACATTTTTAATTTAGAAGTTTTATTTTAGAATGGAAAGCAATTCCACCTAATGGGGGGGGGGTTTTTGAAGGTCATTTTCGTCACTGAATACCTTCAAAGTACCTTGTTCTGATAAATAATAATAATAATAAAAAAGAGAGAAAAAAATCTATACTCATATTAAATGAAACAAGAGTATAAGATTTCTTTAAAATATTTCAAGTACAACATTTTTCTAGTCCTTTAGAAAAACCCTGTTTTATAAACTTTACACTGTGATTTCTTACAGAGTAATTGTGTCAGTCAATATTTTTTTGTGTTACAGAACATTGTCTTTAGACTGCAGGAAAGTCATACATCACTGTATGACTGTTATAGAGTTACTAAGCATAAACATGTTCTTGTTTAACAGAGAAACGGTGGTCATGACCAGGAACAGTGAAATCAAAATGCCCACAAATTTGGAGAAAACTGTAAATCCACAAATAAAGGTAATGATCAATTCTGATCAGCTGGCAGTGGCAGAAGTTCTGCAGGATGATCATAGCCACTGTGAAACAGAATGGAGACAGGAAGAAGATTTGTCAGTTGATGGAGCTTCAGAAATGTCTCCAAAGAAAAGAGAGTTATGGGACTTTGTCTTGAACAACAGTGCTACCTACAGTCCACTCTGCTTCTCCTGCCCTGCTGAAGTAAATGCTTCAGGCAATGATCATTGTGATGATGAACTTGTTTCTTGTGATTATCAAGAGACAGAAACTGAATGGAGTGAGGACGAGTACAGTGATTGGTCAGATAAAAGATATGCAGAGATGTCTCCAGAGAACAGAGAGTTTAGGGACCACTTCTTGAACAACAGTGATCCCTACAGTCCACTCTGCTTCTCCTGGCCTGCCAAAGTAAAAGCTTCAGACAGTGTTCATTGTGGTGATGATGAACTTGTTCCTTCTTATTTTCAAGAGACAAAAACTGAATGGAGTGAGGAAGAGGATAATGATTGGTCAGATGAAGATTATTCAGAGATGTCTCCAAAGATCAGAGAGTTATGGGACTCCTTCTTGGTCATCAGTGGTCCCTACAGTCCACTCTGCTTCTCCTGCCCTGCCAAAGTAAAAGCTTCAGACAGTGTTCATTGTGATGATGATGAACTTGTTCCTTCTAATCTTCAAAAAACAAAAACTGAATGCAGTGAGGAAGACGATAATGATTGGTCAGATGAAGATTATTCAGAGATGTCTCCAAAGAACAGAGAGTTATGGGACTCCTTCTTGAACAACAGTGATCCCTACAGTCCACTCTGCTTTTCCTGCCCTGCTGAAGTAAAAGCTTCAGACAATGTTCATTGTGATTATGAAGAATTTGTTTCTTGTGATTCTCAAGAGACAGAAACTGAACGGAGTGAGGAAGAGGATAATGATTGGTCAGATAAAGGAGGAGATTCAGAGATGTCTCCAGAGAACAGCAAGTTATGGGACTCTTTCATGAACAACAGTGATCCCTACAGTCCACTCTGCTTCTCCTGCCCTGCTGGACTGAAAATAAAGGCATCAGAGGTTAAACAAAAACACACACCTTCCAGCCCCACAGCCAGAGACGTTGAGGAGCACAATCCTGACCAGAGTACAAAGGAAAGCGCTAAGAAGGTGTGTCTATATTACATCAATATTACATCATGGGTTTATTGTATATAATCAGGTGGCTAGACTGGGGATATTTGGATATAAGAATTGAGAATATATCCATCAAAGGAATAGTGAATATTTGCAGGAATTAAGTGTTGGTTACAGGGAAAGATTCCTAAACAGAGCGCTGCTTGCTGAGAATAATGATGCAACAGTGTGCAAGTCACAAGAAAGATGTTGAATTCCAACTTAGCTGCTCTTGACTACAAAAAATGTTATGATTCTTTTTCTTCAAAATGTCACAATCAATGATGAGGCTCATATAGGACTCAATTTGTATAACAAATACATGTGTAATTTGTATATGCACTCAAAAGCATGGAAAACCTGTAGGATGTCTGCTCGCTGCATCATGCATCTTAATAATCGTTTATTCTTAGAGGTTTCAGAGTTTTGTTCTGCACCATGTTGGTGTGTTGTTTTACCTTATTTTCATTTATTTATTAGAATTTGTTTCTTACTCTGAATTTGTCATTTCCAGGTGTGTTTCAGTGAGGAGGTGACCATACACACCCTCGAGGCATGGGGCTTTGCAAGCCAGGCAGCACGAGACGGATCGTGCTGGATGAAGATGGCAATAGATCGACTCCGTTTCAAAAGGAGAGTAGAGATAGCTGGACAGCTCATCAGCCCGTGCCTCACAGCTCAGCACAGAGCCAGAGTTTTGGACAGTCTGAGGAGCCACTCTGATGGTATTTTAGATTGTGATTGTGGTTAAATAAAGATTACATGACCTCATTTGGCTGGTGTAACAAAAATGTTGTGCTCAAGGATCCAGCAATGCCTGCTTGGTAGTACTGGGATTTGACCCAAATGTGTAAACTAGTAACACTCTGACCGAAATGAGTACATCTGACAAATCAGGAAAGAGAAAGTACTGATAACATACTGCCTGGAAAATATAAGTGGACCCAAATCAGCTACATCCTGACATTTAAGCTAAAACTAATGTAAGCAAAAGTGTAGTCACACAGAGTATATGTCACTGATATAGATATCATACCTCAAAGCGATGACATCTCAGTCCATTTCCTCATACTGTACACACTACCTGTCGAACAGATTAACCTTGTCTCACCATGTTATCGACTTGATAGAACTAGCATATGCACTATCTTCACTAGCACATTAGACACTGTTGCCCCCATCTGATTAAAGACGGTTATAGACAAAACACCTGCACCATTGTATAATTGTCATATTCAGGCCCTTAAAAGAGCAACTCGTAATCTTGAATGAAAGTCCATGAAAAAGTAAACTAGAGGTTTTTAGAATTGCAGACAAGAACAGTATTTCCAGTTATAGATAGGCTCTAAAAGCTGCTAGGGCTGAGCACCTGAAAAAACTCATAGAAAATAACCAAAATAATCCTTGGTTTTTATGTTGCATTTGCTAGATTAACAAAAAAATTGATATTTGAAAACACTATTTCAGTTCACTGATAAAATTGAAAGTATCAGGTACAAAATAGTTGATGTTCAACCCGTGACAGCATCTCGTGATCCAGTCTTACCTAAAGCTCTACATTCATAACTTGAGTGCTTTACAAGTATAGGACAGTAAGAGCTAAACTTATTACTACAGCTAAATCAACAACATGTTTGTTAGATCCCATTCTAACTATATTACTGAAATAAGTGTTACTTCTTAATATTATTACCTCCTCATTATCTTTACGTCACGTTCATAAATCCTTTAAGTTGCCAGTTATAAAGAAACCTAATTAAGAAACCTAATTTAGACCCTAACTACCTATTAAATTACAGACATATTTCAAACCTTATGTTTATATCCAAAATATTAGAGAAGGTTGTGATTTACAAATTACTTGTTTTTAGCTTTGGACCAAGACTGCATGCCACTATTTGTTCTACTTGATCTTAGTGCTGCATTCAACACTATAGATCACAACATTTTCCTAGATCACTTACAAAATTACAGAGGTATTCAGGGACAGGTTTTAAGTTGGTTTAGATCTGATCAATACCATTTTGTAGATTTACATTATGAATCCTCCAGTTTATTGCCAGTTAATTATGGGGTCCTTCAAGGATCAGTTATAGGACCTCTGCTTTTCTCCAAATGCATGCTTCCCTTGGGAATCATCATTAAAAGGCGTGGGATTAGCTTCCATTCTTATACTGATGATACTCAGTTATAGATTGCATCAAAACCAGATGAAATATCTAAATTGTCAAAGTTAACCGATTGCGTTAACAATGATAAATGAAATATTTTTTAATAAAAGATTGGATGACCTGTAATTTTTTATTGTTAAATTCTGATAGGATAGAAATATTACTTATTGGTCCAAAAACCAATACACAGAAACTCTCAGAATTCAACTTCCATTAAAAGGATGTACTGTTACTGCTAGCTCAACAGTGAAAGACCTGGGTGTTATATTAGACAGCAACTTGTCTTTTGAAAATCATATAGCCCATATTACAAAAACAGCCTTCTTACATCTTAGAAATATGGCTAAGAAACATCCTATCTGTATCTGATACTGAGAAGCTAGTTCATGCATTCATGACCTCCAGACTGGACTATTGTAATGCATTAGAACAGTTAGTCCAATATGCAGCTGGAATAGTTCTTACCAGGACAAGAAAATATGATGAAATAACCTCCAAGTTTATCATCTCTAAACTGGCTTCCTGTTAAGTTTAGAATTGATTACAAACTGCTGCTACTTACATACAAGGCTAATCTAAACAGTCTTTTAACACTCTACATTCCTTCACACTCTCTGAGATCACAAAGCTTAGGACTTCTGGTAGTTTCCAGAATATCAAAATGTACAGTGTATTCATATTATCCCAATCTTTGGAATAGCCTTCCTCATAGTGTTCAGAACTCAGACACACTTTCCCAGTTTAAATGTAGATTAAAGACATATCCCTTTAGGCAGTCATGCACATAATCAGGGCTCTAAAGTTTTGAAGAAAAACAAGAGTGACATCTCCAACCCCACCCAAACACAACAATGGGGGTGCCCCCCCCCCCCATTATTTTATAAATGTCATAAAACCTGGGTCCCCTGGTACCATCTCAGGGCCCCCAGTTTGAGAACCACTGGCCTAGAAAACTTGTTCTGAGCAGGTGTTGTCAGTGAACAGGCTGTAAATCTGGTACTCATGAAAAACTGATGCTGATTATCTGATTAACTGGGAGACGCAAGCTATCTCTCTCCTTCATCGCCCGCATCGAGGAAGCCTACGCTTCCATCCAAGCCTTGTAGAGCTACTTCAGCACTTGTAGGTAAAGCCTATATAGCAGCAGGCCAAGCGGGTTCGGCACTGCACACCGTGGCAGTTTCAAGTTTCAGGTTTTTTGGTGCAATAAACGCTGTCAGGATCCAGTTCACTGCCCGGTCAGTTCACTGATGGAGTTCCTGCAGTCTTGCTTTTCTCAGGGCTTGTCCCAGTCTACTTTAAAGGTGTATGTGGTTGCCATCATTGCAAACCACAAAACTGTGCTCGGGTCCTCCTTGGGTGGGCAACCTCTGGTCTTTTGCTTTCTTCCTGGGACCTGGAGGGGAACAGTTTCTGACCTTGAAGATGGCTCTGATCTAGAACAGAGTTTCTGATTTTGACGATGGCTCTGATTCTATCCTTGGCCTGTCTCAAAAGAGTGGGAGATTTGTCTCTAAGGTGCCCGGTATGCCGGGTTGTCTTATCATCCTGCAGGCCTACTGGCCCCTGCCCCATGAGTCGGCAGAACAGGAAAGGCTGCATTTGCTTTGCCCAATAAGGGCCTTAAGGACTTGCTGGAGCTCATGGCATGACTCCTCCACTAGGGAAATCGCCTCGTCCTTGAAGATATTTGTGCTGTGGCAGGTTGGTCCTCTCCGCACCCCTTTCAGGTTCTATAACCTAGACTTGGACCCCACTCCAGGGTCCTAGGTCCTGCAGGGCTATTGTTGTTCTGTTCCCAGTTTGCTCCTGCTCTTTCAAGACCTATGGTATTGGCGTTCCCATAGTGTCAGCCCTGACACAGCCTCAAGTTCCCTCATATACAAATACAATACAAAATACATTGCACGTGTAAACTTGAGTTTAAAGTAAACTTTGTGCATTCCCCTTGAGTACTGTTTATTATGCTAGCATGTTCAGAATTATAATTTTGTAATCCACCACAATCACTTGAACTTAATCATATAATTTCGTCTAATGTTGTCAAATATTGTTTTAAAGTAATCTGACATTGTTATTTATAATGATTTATAGTCTTTTATAACTTTTCTATTTCTAAGACACAGCTATCATGTTTCTGTAACTTTCCTGGTTCTGTAACAAGTCCTACAAAATTATGTCAGTGTAGTCTTTGGGCTCTTAAATTATACACAACAATTACTATTGGCATTCAAATGTAAAACATTCACTTAAAACATGACCCGGCTATGCATACTTACACATACTCCATCCTTTTTCACACTTTACAGTGTATTTATTACTGACTTAAACTTATGTTTACTGACTTAAACATACTATCCGCTTTTTTGCTATTTGTTTCAGAACATTTAAATAAATTCTGACATTTAAAAATATTAATTAATTAATTAAATCTGTAATAAGCATCTAAATAAGGATAGCATTGCACATGTACATTTTCGTGAACACGAGTAATCTAGAAACTGAATTTTTTTGAGGGACAATATTGATTTTGAGAAAAATTTAAATATGAATAAAATTATGTATACTATCTAAAAATGACTGATATCACCACCGTCATTACTGTCAAAAACTACTGCTTTTCTTGTCTTGATGTTTCAAATGAGATCCTTTACTGTTACAATGTTTATATTATTATATAATATTTTCGTATAATAATATTAGTAGAATATGTCTGTATCTAAATGTGGATGAAGAACTTAGCTGTATACATGATGACCACTAGGTGGTGTAGTGTACACATCTGAAGTCACTCACCTAATCAACCCAAGGTTTGTTAGGTTGGTCATTAAAAATTTAACTGTTTTATATACAGTATGGGGATTTTTGAGTAGTTTGATTTACTTGTAATCAATGTACTGGGTCAGACTGCATCCATTAAAGTTTGTGTGTGTGTGTATGTTTCAGTGGGTTTGTGTAAAGTCTGTGTTTACAATACAATAATGTATTGGAGTTGAAAGAGCCTTAAATAATTGTTTCATAAGCTGATACATAATTCAATTAATTACTCACATGGAAAGAAGTGCGCAGGAAAGGATACTTGTCCAGCAGGTTACAGCTGAGGTCCAGGACCTCTAGTGTGTCCGCTGTTTGAAAATGACATCATAAGGAATCTCCAGGATGCTTTGGTATGCATAGGAGAGCCTGGACAATGCCTGTGTGTGTGTGTGTGTGTGTGTGTGTGTGTGTGTGTGTGTGTGTGTGTGTGTGTGTGTGTGTGTGTGTGTGTGTGTGTGTGTGTGTGTGTGTGTGTGTGTGTGTGTGTGTGTGTGTGTGTGTGTGTGTGTGTGTGCGTGCGTGCGTGCGTGTGTGTGTGTGTGCGTGCGTGCGTGTGCGTGCATGCTGAATGTCTTTTTTTATACATATAAAGCCATTCTTTCATGTCAGGAGTCAGGATCACAAGATCTGGATAATTACAATGTTTATTAACATATAATGTTTGGAGCATAGTTTAGCAGTTCATTTATAGGAAACTATATTAAACCTAACGTAAACACTATTTAAAATTGAACTTAATTGTTTCTGTTAGGTTAAAAAAAAAAACACATAGAAATAGAGCTTTTATAGGTAGCAAATAAAGGTTTACTCTAAAATCTCCAGGGACAACAACAGAACACGGTACAAGTGTGAAGCGCGCGCATCTGCCTGAATTTACGACAGTATTACTACAACAGATAAAAACAACCAAGAACTGCTTAGCAACCACAACATTTACATCGAGGTCTTAAAAGATCCAATAAACAAACAAACAAACAAACAAACAATCAAACAAATAAATAAATAAATAAATAAAAGCAAAAAGCACGTATAGTATCTTTGAATCCCTTTTTTGTAAGTTATCCACTGCATAGCGTAGTTTTTATTTTTAATTGAATATTTTTTAATTGAATATACTATTATCCTCTCTCTCTCTCTCTCTCTCTCTCTCTCTCTCTCTCTCTCTCTCTCTCTCTCTCTCTCTCTCTCTCTCTCTCTCTTATATATATATATAAGAGACCATGTCTTATTCATTCATTTATTTATTTATTTATTTTTGTTATATTTTTGTGTATAGATTTAATAAATTATTCCTGTGTCACGTGACCTTGGGTTCCCTTGTATACATCTGTAGCTCCGCCTCCTGTTGTTTACGTCAGACAGACTTTTTAAATGTAAACAGCTGATGCTTTCAAATTCGAAAATAGATTGCTGCTGATTTCAATGCGAATTACTTCATTCTGGCACTGGTTTCTACTCGGAAAACAGCGACTCCTATCGATGGTACAAGCGGTAATAGTTTTTAAGCTAAAAATCATCCCTGGAGCATCAGACAGACGTTATTTATCAGAGGTAAGAGGTTCTAGTTAACTGTTTTGTCCAACTCAAACAACGTGAAAAAACATGTTCATAGTATCTTCCAAAAATATTAGAAAACTTTCTTTGAGTTGGATCCCAGGTGACCACACAATCTGGTAAATTTCAATTGTGAATATAAAACTAGAATATTTACAGCAGAAATATCACGACCTAATGAACCTTATAGAGATTTTTGATGTGAACTGTGTTTAAAAAGTATTTCTTTGTCTTCGGATTTGATCTCTTACCATCTTATATTTAGTGGAGATTTGAACTGTATGATGGATACAGCCATGGATTGCTCCAACCCTAAAAGTGTTCCTCTTTAAAAAGATCTCAGATTTCTGCTGGGTATATGACTCAGCTTGGCTGTGAAGATCCATGAAGGTTTTTATTTTCTGATAAAAAAAAGAATTCTCTTGCTTTTCACATGTGCATGTACTTAAGGATAGATTATTTCTTTACTGATAAAAGGCTTATACTTGCCTTTTATAGAATACTCTGCCATTGTTGAATCAGATCACACATCCCTTATGCTTGATATTTGTTTTTCTTTTAACTACCTAACAAGACTATCATGTAGACTAAACACAACTTTACTTTCAGATGACAGTCTTTGCCAATTTATATATCCTGTGCAATTGACAATTTTCTACTAACGAATAATAAAAAAAAACTCTATATCACCATCACTATTATCGCAGACGTTCAAGGTTGTAATAAGGGGAGAAATAATATCATACACTGCCTCACATAATGAATAAAGCAAACAAACACAGGAGAAACATATCAAATCTATACAGAAAATTGACCATCAGTACGCTATGGCCTCATCAGCAGAACTATATAAAGAAAAACTGAGCCTAGTTAGGTGTAGTGATATTATCAGTATCACTGATAATATTTTTGAGAATTACAATGGTCTGGTTCAAAAGTTTAATGTTCAAAAGTCAAATTTCATTTCACTATCTTCATTTTGTCACTTTATCCAAGCCAATTGTTCTGTATTTTCTCAAATGCCCTCTGAATCACGATTAGACTTGGTTTTTAAATACCCTAAATTTAATTATGGCATTTCTAAACATATCACTAGAGAAGATCAAATCGGAATTGATTGGAAAGTTAGGAATTAACATATCCAATGGCACCTGGAATAAATCTGTTGACAATAAATAGGACTTCATCTTGTCCAAGGCTCAGATTCAGATGAAGGTTCTCTGCTGTATTCACTATAGTAAAACCAAATTGGCCAAACCTTACCCAAATATAGATGAAACTTGTTATTGTTGCAATTCATCATAGGCAGATCTAACCCATAGACATTTTTTGGTTTTACATTTTTTAAATTTTAAACTTTGCATTTAAATTCTCCATAACCCAAAAATGGCTTTGTTTGGTTTCACAAGTGACCACATTCACATAAGTAAAGATAAAGAGGATGCATTGTCATTTGCAACATTTTTAATTTAGAAGTTTTATTTTAGAATGGAAAGCAATTCCACCTAAACTGTCATCTTGGCTTAATGATTTAAAGATGTTTCTAAAAACTGAAAAAATCAAATATTTTCTCATGGGATCAACCAAAACATTTTACAAAATGTGAGACCCTTTTTATAACCTATATTGAGAAGAATGAACTCTTTCCTCTTTGAGGACCTATCCCCCAGCATTCTGATAAATAATAATAATAATAAAAAAGAGAGAAAAAAATCTATACTCATATTAAATGAAACAAGAGTATAAGATTTCTTTAAAATATTTCAAGTACAACATTTTTCTAGTCCTTTAGAAAAACCCTGTTTTATAAACTTTACACTGTGATTTCTTACAGAGTAATTGTGTCAGTCAATATTTTTTGTGTTACAGAACATTGTCTTTAGACTGCAGGAAAGTCATACATCACTGTATGACTGTTATAGATTTACTAAGCATAAACATGTTCTTGTTTAACAGAGAAACAGTGGTCATGACCAGGAACAGTGAAATCAAAATGCCCACAAATTTGGAGAAAACTGTAAATCCACAAATAAAGGCAATGATCAATTCTGATCAGCTGGCAGTGGCAGAAGTTCTGCAGGATGATCATAGCCACTGTGAAACAGAATGGAGGCAGGAAGAAGATCTGTCAGATGATGGAGCTTCAGAGATGTCTCCAGAGAACAGAGAGTTATGGGACTCCGTTTTGAACAACAGTGATCCCTACAGTCCACTCTGCTTCACCTGCCCTGCTGAAGTAAAAGCTGCAGACAGTGTTCATTGTAATGATGATGAACTTGTTCCTTCTAATCTTCAAGAGACAACAACTGAATGGAGTGAGGAAGAGCATACTGACTGGTCAGACGAAGGAGCCTCAAAGGTCAGAGAGTTATGGGACTCCTTATTGAAAAACAGTGCTACCTACAGACCGCTCTGCTTCCCCTGCCCTGCTGAAGTAAATGCTTCAGAAAATGATCGTTGTGATGATGATGATAATTACGATGACGACGATGAACTTGTTTCTTCTGATTCTCAAGAGACAGAACCTGAATGGAGTGAGGAAGAGTATAGTGATTGGTCAGATGAAGGATATTCAGAGATGTCTCCAGAGAACAGTGATTTACGGGACTCCTTCTTGAACAACAGTGATCCCTACAGTCCACTCTGCTTCTTCTGCAATGCTGAAGCAAATGCTTCAGACAATGTTCATTGTGATGATGATGAACTTGTTTCTTCTGATTCTCAAGAGACAGAACCTGAATGGAGTGAGGAAGAGGATAGTAATTGGTCAGATGAAGGATATTCAGATATGTTTTCAGAGAGCAGAGACTTATGGGACTCCTTCTTGAACAACAGCAATCCCTACAGCCCTCTCTGCTTCTCCTGCCCTACTGAAGTAAATGCTTCAGACAGTGATCAATGTGATGATGAACTTGTTCCTTCTAATAATCAAGAGACAGAATATAAATGGAGTGAGGAAGAGGATAGTGATTGGTCAGATGAAGGAGATTCAGAGATGTCTCCAGAGAACAGAGAATTATGGGACTCCTTCTTAAACAACAGCGATCCTTACAGCCCACTCTGCTTCTTATGCCCTACTGAAGTAAATGCTTCAGACAGTGATCAATGTGATGATGAACTTGTTCCTTCTAATAATCAAGAGACAGTATATAAATGGAGTGAGGAAGAGGATAGTGATTGGTCAGATGAAGGGGATTCAGAGATGTCTCCAGAGAACAGAGAATTATGGGACTCCTTCTTAAACAACAGCGATCCTTACAGCCCACTCTGCTTCTTATGCCCTACTGAAGTAAATGCTTCAGACAGTGATCAATGTGATGATGAACTTGTTCCTTCTAATAATCAAGAGACAGTATATAAATGGAGTGAGGAAGAGGATAGTGATTGGTCAGATGAAGGAGATTCAGAGATGTCTCCAGAGAACAGAGAATTATGGGACTCCTTCTTAAACAACAGCGATCCTTACAGCCCTCTCTGCTTCTCCTGCCCTACTGAAGTAAATGCTTCAGACAGTGATCAATGTGATGATGAACTTGTTTCTTCTAATAATCAAGAAACAGAATCTGAATGGAGTGAGGAAGAGGATAGTGATTGGTCAGATGAAGGAGGAGATTCAGAGATGTCTCCAGAGAACAGAGAGTTATGGGACTCTTTCATGAACAACAGTGATCCCTACAGCCCTCTCTGCTTCTCCTGCCCTGCTGGACTGAAAATAAAGGCATCAGAGGTTAAACAAAAACACACACCTTCCAGCCCCACAGCCAGAGAGGTTGAGGAGCACAATCCTGACCAGAGTACAAAGGAAAGCGCTAAGAAGGTGTGTCTATATTACATCAATATTACATCATGGGTTTATTGTATGTAATCATGTGGCAAGATTGGGGATATTTGGATATAAGAATTGAGAATATATCCATCAAAGGAATAGTGAATATTTGCAGGAATTAAGTGTTGGTTACAGGGAAAGATTCCTAAACAGAGCGCTGCTTGCTGAGAATAATGATGCAACAGTGTGCAAGTCACAAGAAAGATGTTGAATTCCAATTTAGCTGCTCTTGACTACAAAAAATGTTATGATTCTTTTTCTTCAAAATGTCACAATCAATGATGAGGCTCATATAGGACTCAATTTGTTTAACAAATACATGTGTAATTTGTATATGCACTCAAAAGCATGGAAAACCTGTAGGATGTCTGCTCGCTGCATCATGCATCTTAATAATCGTTTATTCTTAGAGGTTTCAGAGTTTTGTTCTGCACCATGTTGGTGTGTTATTTTACCTTATTTTCATTTATTTATTAGAATTTGTTTCTCACTCTGAATTTGTCATTTCCAGGTGTGTTTCAGTGAGGAGGTGACCATACACACCCTCGAGGCATGGGGCTTTGCAAGCCAGGCAGCACGAGACGGATCGTGCTGGATGAAGATGGCAATAGATCGACTCCATTTCAAAAGGAGAGTAGAGATAGCTGGACAGCTCATCAGCCCGTGCCTCACAGCTCAGCACAGAGCCAGAGTTTTGGGCAGTCTGAGGAGCCACTCTGATATTTTAGAAGTTCAGTGATTGCAAACTTTTGTAGTTTTATATATGTGTGTGTGTGTGTGTGTGTGTGTGTGTGTGTGTGTGTGTGTGTGTGTGTGTGTGTGTGTGTGTGTGTGTGTGTGTGTGTGTGTGTGTGTGTGTGTGTGTGTGTGTGTAAAATGCAATTGTGGCAGCTTTTTTTTTTATTATTTTGTATATATGATTTTATTATATTTACCTCAATACACTGAAGTTGCTGCACTGTGAATCACTCTTTGTTGGTTAAATAAAGATTACATTAACCTTTTGAACTAAATTTGCCCATTTAGCTGGTGTTTTTACCTGAAAATGTTTTGCTCAAGGATCTAACTATGCCAGCTTGGTAGTATTGGGATCTGATCTAAATGCTGGCAGAAATGAGTACATTTGACAGATCAGGAAAAAGAAAGCACAAGTGGAAAGTCATTGTACACAGTGCTGTGCACAGAGCCAGAGTTTTGGACAGACTGAGGAGCCACTTTGATGGTATATTAGATTGTGATTGTGTTTAAATAAAGATTACATGACCTCATGGCTGGTGTAACAAAAATGTTGTGCTCAATGATCCAGCAATGCAGGCTTGATAATACTGGGATTTGACCTAAATGTGTAAACTAGTAACACTCTGACAGAAATGAGTACATCTGACAGAGCAGGAAAGAGAAAGAAAGTGAAAGTGAACTAACCAGTAAAAACCTGCAGGATTGTTATACATTATACAGGCAAAGTGGACTAAATAAGCCATTTTGAGCCTTTTTTATTGTGGACAAAACCATCCTTTAACGATAATCACAGAGCAATATACAGCTAAAATATCATATTATGTCATATCTCTATAAAGCAAACATTAGCAAACTCAGGTCAGTAAATGACATTTATCAACCATTGTATTCTTATGTTTCCAGTTTGATAGCCACAGTCTCAAAATCTCTCATGAATCACTTTCATGAGACAAAAGGGCAATCTTAATTTTCTTTATGTAAAATATACAAAGTATTGTGGAATATGAAATAATGTTTTATATTTGTGTATACTTTATACTTGTTCATATTGTTCAACATTCATTATAAAAAAAGAAAGTTGGTTTAAGTGTAAAACAACAATTATCTTGCATTTGTATCTGCTAGATTTCATGTCATTGCATATCAACACCATGTAGCTGTGAGCTATTTCATGTTCATCTGCATGGGTATTTCTTAGCAACAATAAAGGTGAAGCTTGACTTAGAGCTCAGTAGCATTAGCTAGATGTAGAAACTGTCAGTGATGGAGCTCCTTCCTTCTTTTACTACCATCTCTGCTCTTCTGCATCCAGTAAGTCTTCCTGGCCTGTGCTCTATCTTTCTCCTGCACCTCGGTGTCATCCAGCACCTCCAGACTGGGGATCTGACTGATAACATACTGCCTGGAAAATATAAGTGGACCCAAATCATAACCCCTCCTATTGAAATCAATAGGAATCTTTGTTTAATTACCGTAATTGCAAAACCCAAAATTTCTGTTCACAATTGAGAAAGAAATACATTTAAGCTTATTTAAACCAAATGTAAGCAAAAGTGTTTTATCAAGACATATGAGCCCATTAGACACTGCACATTACTAGCACATTAGACATTGCCCCCATACGATTAAAGAAGGTTGTAGACAAAACACCTGCAATATTGTATAATTGACATATTCAGACCCTTATAAGTGCAACTCATAATCTCGAAGGAAAGTGGAGAAAAAGTAAACTAGAGGTTTTTAGAATTGCAGACAAGGACAGTATGTCCAGCCATAGATAGGCTCTAAAAGCTGCTAGGGCTGAGCACCTGAATAAACTCATAAAAAATAACCAAAATAATTCTAGGTTTGTATTTATCAGTAGCTAAATTAACAAAAAAAATGAGATATCTGAAAACACTATTCCAGTCTACTGATAAAATTGAAAGTATCAGGAACAAAATAGTTGATGTTCAACCCGTGACAGCGTCTCATGATCCAGTCTCACCTAAAGCTCTACATTCACAACTAGAGTGCTTTACAAGTATAGGACAGTAAGAGCTAAATAAACTTATTACTACAGCTAGTTTAACAACATGTCTGTTAGATCCCATTCTAACTATATTACTGAAATAATGGTTACTTCTTAATATTATTAGCTCCTCATTATCTTAAGGTCACGTCCATACTTCAAGTTGCCAGTTATAAAGAAACCTACATGTAATTAAGAAACCTAATTTAGACCCTAACTACCTATCAAACCACAACTACCCATTTCAAAACATATATTTATATCCAAAATATTAGAAAAGGTTGTGTCTGTTCAACTGTGCGTCTTCTTGCAAGAGAACAATATCTTTGAAGAGTTTCAGTCAGGTTTCCTGCTCCATCATAGCACAGAATCTGCACTTGTTAAAGTTACAAATGACCTGTTTTTAGCTTTGGACCAAGAATATTAGTTCTACTTGAATTTAATGTTGCATTCGAAACTATAGATCACAACATTCTTCTAAATCACTTACAAAATTAGGCAGGTATTCAGGGACAGGCTTTAAGTTGGTTTAGATCCTACCTGTCTGATACCATTTTGTAGATTTCAATTTATTGCCATTTAATTTTGGGGTCCATCAAGGATCAGTTCTAGGACTTCTGCTTTTCTCAATTTACATGCTTCCCTTGGGAAACATCATTAGAAGGCATGGGATTAGCTTCTATTGTTATGCGGACAATACTCAATGTTAAGTCAATGCTGACTATATATCTCATCAAAACCAGATGAAATATCTAAAATGTCTAGGTTAACCGAGTGCATTAAAGATATAAAAGTTTGGATGACCTGTAAAGGTTGGATTTTTTATTGTTATATTCTGATTGTTAAAGACAGAAATATTACTTATCTGTACACAGAAGCTCTCACAATTCAACTTCCTTTTAAAATATGTACCATTACTACTAGCTTAACAGTGAAAGACCTGGGTGTTATATTAGACAGCAACTTGTCTTTTGAAAATCATATCTCACATATTACAAAGGCCATATTTCTTACACCTTAGAAATATGGCTAAGAAACATCCTATCTGTATCTGATGCTGAGAAGCTAGTTCATGCATTCATGACCTCGTTTGAGGATATCATCCCCAATCAATACACAACTGCTGGACTGTATATTTATAATCACACCCTCCAGTGTCACCCAAATGATGATGGGTTCCATTTTGAGTCTGGTTCCTCTCAAGGTTTCTTTCTCTTCCATCTAAGGGAGTTTTTCCTTGCCACAGTCTACTCAGTCACCTCAGGCTTGCTCATTGGGGATAAATACTTAACACATTTAAACATGAGTCTAATATTAATCTGGAAATTTTGTATTATGTTAATATTCATATATTATTACTTTTTTGTATTATGTTCTGTAAAGCTGCTTTGAGGCAATGTCCATTGTTAAAAGCAGTATACAAAAAAATTTGAAGAGAATTGAAATAAATATACAAGACGGTAGTGGTGATATTGTGTGACGTGAAATGCCCACACAAGTGTCTTCATCACTAGGGTTCTTTGTGCATAGCTAGATAGCACAAAAGAGCTTATTACAATAGCACATTTGTGTGTGGCTGCTTTCCCACATATTATGTCTATAAAATTTATCCCTTTCATACAATAAAAAAAAACATTGCACATTGAGTTTAAAGTAAACTTTGTGCATTCCCCTGATTACTGTTCATTAAGCTAGCATGTTCATAATTAGCATTTTGTAATCCAGCACAATTACTTAAAATTAGTCATAGAATTTCATCTAATATTGTAAAATATTGTTTTAAAGTAATCTGGCATTGTTATTTATAATAATTTATAACCTTACAATGTCATTAGATGAAAATCCAACTTTTCTATTTCTAAGACACAGCCATCATGTTTCTGTAACTTTCCTGGTTTTTATCATGTAACCCATAATATACTACATAAGTCCTACAAAATTATATCAGTGTAATCTTTGGTTTCTAAATATATACATGACAACTAATATTCACATTCAAATGTAAAACATATACTTAAAACATGACCCGGTTACACATACTTACACATACTACATCCTTTTTCACACTTTACATGCTTTCATAAAACAACACAATACATGTAGATATAATTTTGTAAGGCAATAGATATCACAGTCATGTAGATTTCTAATATTCTTGTGAGTGTTTTTATTACTAACTCATAAATTCATTACAAATCTGAGGTAAAAATCTTAATTTCAGTGTGTATTTAACAGGAAGAGACTTAAACGTACTATGTGCTTTTTTTTGCAATTTGTTTCAGAAGAAAATCTAACATTTATATAAAATCGAATTTTTTTAATAATAATGAATTAATTATAATTATTAATCACATTTTTTATTAACATTTGGGCAAAATAACATTTGTAAGAAGCATTTAAATAGCCATAGGAATGCACATGTACATTTTCATGAACATGAGTAATCTAGAAACTGAATTTTTTGGGGGGAAATCTGATTTTTCACTGATTTTGAATCAGTTTAAAAATTAATTTAATTATGTATACTTCTATCTGAAAATGACTGTTATGACATTCCTGCCAAAAACTACTGATTTTCGTCCTTTACTGTCACAATGTTTATATTATTATGTAATATTTTTGTATAATTATATTAGTAGAATGTCTGTATCTAAATGTGGATGAAGAACGTAGCTGTATACATGATGACCACTAGGTGGTGTAGTGTACACATCAGAAGTCATGTGCTGTTTATTTCTGCATCCTAAACTTCTTCAATCTTTAAAACACTGAAACAAACCAATGTTTATGAGGTTGGTCATTTAAAATGGAACTGTTTTATATGTGGGGATTTTTTAGTAGTTTGATTTACCTGTAATCAATGTACTGGGTCAGACTGCCTCCATTAAAGTAACTGGGTGCTGCCTCATTGTTCATCATACTAAGTATTCTGTAATCAGATGACAACATAGTCAGCATCTACTCAGACTCGAGAACACTGAGGATTAAACTGTTGTTAATACAGAAACAGACATATCCAAGCGGAGCCTACTTGATATTGGGGAACTTGCAGCGTATCTCTTCAACTATGATGGGAAGGTTTCTTATTTTGTTCTTGTTGATCCACAGTGTGGTGACACTTGGCATGTAGGGGAACTTGACATGAGAGCTGTAGTTGTTCCCATCCAGGATGAGAGTGCTCAGCTTGTCCAGCTCCCCCAGAAGAGCCGGGCTCCTTTAATTGGCTTAGTTAGGGCAAAATGTGATATGAAAAAAATTGTGGCAAATATTCATGCCAGAAGGTTTGTGGGTGTGTGTTACAATGTGTGTGTGTTCATGTAAATCTGTGTTTAAAATACAATAATGTTTGGAGTTGAAAGAGCCTTAAATGGTTGTTTCATAAGCTGATACATAATTCAATTAATTACACACGGAACAAAAAGCACAGGAAAGGATACTCATCCAGCAGGTTATAACTGAGGTCCAGGACCTCTAGTGTGTTCCGCTGTTTGAAAATGACATCATAAGGAATCTCCAGGAGGCTTTGGTATGCAAAGGAGAGCCTCTTCAATTCTATTGTGGAGTGTCCTGGAGCCCCTGGCTCCAGTACACTACTCTCAACAACCTCCATACACTCAGCCCTCGGTGTCAGGTCACATAGTGAACACTGATCAGCTGACCAGACCAGTCATGGCATTCTATACCAATATGCAGTCATGCAGCCATGAATCTGGAGTCTATCCCAGGAAAACTGGTCATGAAAGATTAATCTTCAGTAATTTGCAAATGTTTTAGAGTATTTGCAGCTTTGTGGCATATCATTTTGCATTGAAAGTAAGATTCAAATGTCCAGTGTGAATAAATGAACCAAAAGCATTGGTATTTATTTTGGTTTTTATACACATAGAAAGTGTCAAGCAAATATTCTAAAAAAACAACAACAACAAAAAAAAAACCTCAAACTGAATATGGAGATAAAACTGAAAAACTCACTACCTATGTATAGAGATTATTTTCATTTTTAAATCTAAAGCTCTTCATACAAACAATCCCATTTTTTTCAAAATCTATCATTCCTACCAATAGAAAAATGGATTCATATCACCATTAATCATGGGTAATTTACTGAAAATTGAATAATGACCATGCAGTTACACACTAATATGCTACACTAGTGGGTCAATGCAACCATAGGATAAAATGTATAAATAGTATACATTATATATTAATGAACATAATGCTGCTCACCGATGTAAGCTGGCTTCCCCAGTAGGTTGTGCCTGTGTGTGTGTGTGTGTGTGTGTGTGTGTGTGTGTGTGTGTGTGTGTGTGTGTGTGTGTGTGTGTGTGTGTGTGTGTGTGTGTGTGTGTGTTGAATGTCTTTTTTTATACACATAAAGACCTTCTTTCATGTCTGGAGTCAGGATCACAAGATCTGGATAATTACATTGTTCATTAACCCTTTACTGGTGGTACAAATAAATAGGTCAAATGCACTGAAGCTTCTCAACACTATGGCAGTTTTTAGTGGTGCTTTAAGTAGTGGTCAATGATTTACTAAGAAAGTACTGCACACTGCAGGTAACATGTTACATACAGCACATCACATATTTATTACTTATTATTCTCTTATTTCTTATCAGTTAATATTTTTAAACTTATATTCCTAAATTTACTTTAGTTTTATAAGCAGTCTAGGAGGATTGTCGAGGTTTTCATTTGACTGCTAGTTGTATACTGTTTATAACTGTGTACATACTAAATAAAAATCTTAAATCTCTACTGAGTAAAAATGTTAGAAGTTTGTCTAAAACATCATTTTAATCTCTGCAAGTTAATATGAAGTAGATGCCTTATTTTGCTTATTAAATATTGACATATTGAGCATGAGAAGGTCAGAGCAGATGATGAATTGGCAAGATTCTTGAGTTGTTTTCTATAGTGGTGAAGCTGATTGAATTTTACATTTAAATGACTGTTTGTGTATCCTACTAACAATTTATAATCACACCTGTCAGTGTCACCCAAATGAGGATGGGTTTGAGTCTGGTTTCTCTCAAGGTTTTTTCTCTTCTATCTGATGGAGTTTTTCCTCACCACAACCTTTAGTCTTGCACATTAGGGATAAATACACATCCATTTAAATATAAATCTAGTAGTAATCTCTAATTTTTTGTACTATATTTCTATATGTTCTGTGAAGCTGCTTTAAGACAATGTCCATTGCTAAAAGCGCTATACAAATCAAAATGAATTGAAATTGAATTGAAATGACTGGAGCCCATTTGAAGAAGAATATTAAATCCAAAAATTATTTTTAGATTTTTTTTTTTGAAACTGTAATGAAGTAAGAGCATTAAATTCATCAAAGTTTAAATATAAACCAGAATAATACTTCAGTATAACAAAGAAAAACTACTCTGGTATATTCCACCATGAATTAAGAAACTTAACAATTAACACTAGTACATTTTATAAAGTGTCTCAGCAATGCATTTTTGCTAGCTTAACCGATGATTATAAATAATTCTTATTCCTTCGCAAATTTACAATAGATCTAATATACAGACTTCTACTGTATTTATTTATTTATTTATTTATTTATATTTTTTTCTTTTCCCTCTGTTCATTTTGTTTGCATTTCTCTTTCCAAATATGGATATGACGCAATCCAGCAACAATTCTAAATTATTTATTTATTTATTTATTTATTTATTTATTTACACAATTACATGAATTAAATATGACATTAATCATAATTAATTAATTCATTAATTAATTAAAACTGCTCTAAATATGCTGATACAAAGTGCTAGAAAAAGACAAAATTCAAAAAATAATAAAAATTAATATAAAAAAAACATTTTTTTTAAATCAACAAACAAATAAATAGCACAAACACAAGCTATTTAATGGATTAAATTTTTTTTATTATATTATAAGAGGTGTGAGTCAGGGTTTTGTTTTCCTGTCTCTCAGGCTGGGTTTTGTTTTGCATTCCCATGTTCATATGACGAAACTCCACCACAATCCCACAGAAGCTGCTGCTGCTGCTGTCTCTTTCTCGAAACGTCACGAAACACGTCCAGGTCACGTGACTTTCGGGTTGCCTGGGTTTGGAAAATTCGTCGCTCCGCCTACATTTGCTGACGTCAGACGAGGTTTCTATATAAATAGCTTGTGTCGCTCACAGTGAGACACCGACTGACACGAAAACAGATTTACATACTATACAACGAGGAAGCTTTCTGGCGATAGACAAACATTCGGAGGATTATTACTTCATTATGGCACTGGTTTATACTCGGTATACATCGACTGCTTTTGATCGTTTAAACAGTTATAGTATTTCTGCTAGAAATCGTCACTGGAGCGCGAGACAGGCGACTGGCTGAACTGTTATTGATCAGAGGTAAGAGAAATATTTCTCAATTCTGTCTAACTCAAATATAAATAGAAATACATGTTGTTGTTGTTTATAGTCTATTCCGAAGGTATCAGAAAACTTTTCATGTATGGGCTGTAACCATGGTTACCACGCATGCGTACGTGACTCATTTCACGCAGTGTACGTGATGTCCGTGACTAAACATGTACCAGATTATAATCTCTATTATGTTTATATAAAACTAGAATATTCACAGCAGAAATATCATTGGGGGCTATGATTCTTAGTTCTTAAATTCTTAGCTCTGTTTTTGACCTCTTCCCCGAGGTTTATTATTTAAAGCTGTGTCATAAATAATACATGGAAATGTTAATGTAATATGGAGTCTGGTTATGAACTGCAATATCTTCATTAAGCAAGAATGTAAATTTTTCTTAAGATTAAGTACAACATTTTTCTAGTCTTTTAGAAGGACCCTGTTTTTAACACTGTACTTCTTCTTTTTGTCTTCCAGAGTTATTGTGACAGCAATGGGACCATTTTCCACCCTTCTGAATGATCTATTCTCTTGTTGGAGGCCACGACACAAAACCCCTACGCTATTGTCCTTGAAGCTTGCTTTTTTCTTTCCTGCCATGACCAAGACAACTGAAATTCGACCCTTCAGTTCATACAGGGGAAAGTTAGTCAATTTTGTGTTACAGAACATTTGCTTTTTTCTGTGTGAAGTCTTCAGGAAAGTCCTACATCACTGTGTGACCGTTCTAGAGTTACTAAGCATAAACATGTTCTTGTTTACCAGAGAAACAGTGGTCATGACCAGGAACAGTGAAATCAGAATGGCCACCATTTTTGAGAAAACTGTTAATCCACAGATAAAGGCAATGATCAATTCTGATCAGCTGGCAGGGGCAGATGTTCTGCTCACAGACTGGCTTGAATGTCAGTCTGAAAAGCAGGATGATCATAGTGACTATGAAACTGAATGGAGTGAGGAAGAAGATTTGTCAGATGAAGGATATTCAGAGATGTCTCCAGAGAACAAAGAGTTATGGGACTCCTTCTTGAACAACAGCGATGCCTACAGTCCACTCTGCTTCTCCTGCCCTACTGAAGTAAAAGCTTCAGTCAGTGATCAATGTGATGATGAACTTGTTTCTTCTAATCAAGACTCAGAATATAAATGGAGTGAGGAAGAGGATAGTGATTGGTCAGATGAAGGAGGAGATTCAGAGATGTCTCCAGAGAACAGAGAATTATGGGACTCCTTCTTAAACAACAGCGATCCTTACAGCCCTCTCTGCTTCTCCTGCCCTACTGAAGTAAATGCTTCAGACAGTGACCAATGTGATGATGATAAACTTGTTCCTTGTAATCATCAAGAAACAGAATCTGAATGGAGTGAGGAAGAGGATAGTGATTGGTCAGATGAAGGAGGAGATTCAGAGATGTCTCCAGAGAACAGAGAGTTATGGGACTCTTTCATGAACAACAGTGATCCCTACAGCCCTCTCTGCTTCTCCTGCCCTGCTGAACTGAAAATAAAGGCATCAGAGGTTAAACAAAAACACACACCTTCCAGCCCCACAGCCAGAGAGGTTGAGGAGCACAATCCTGACCAGAGTACAAAGGAAAGTGCTAAGAAGGTATGTCTATATTACATCAATATTACATCATGCGTTTATTGTATGTAATCAGGTGGCAAGACTGGGGATATCTGGATATAAGAATTGAGTGACAATGACTGTCAACTTGTGTGTGTGTGTGTGATGGATTATACCATCAAAAGAATAGTGAATATTTGCAGTATTAAATGTTGGTTACAGGGAAAGGTTCCTAAACAGAGCGCTGCTTGCTGAGAATAGTGATGCAACAGTGTGCAAGTCACAAGAAAAGATGTTGAATTTTAACTTCGCTGCTCTTGACGACAAAGTCATGATGTATTTTTCTTCAATGATGAGGCTCAAATAGGACTCGCTTTGTATAACAAATACATGTGTAATTTATATATGTACTCAAATGCATGGAAAACCTGTAGGATGTCTGCTCGCAGCATCATGCATCTTACTAATCCTTACTTCTTAGAGGTTTCAGAGTTTTGTTCTGCATTTTGGTGTTATTTTACCTTATTTACATTTATTTGTTTAGAATTTGTTTCTCACTCTGAATTCATCATTTCCAGGTGCGTTTCAGTGAGGAGGTGACCATACACACCCTCGAGGCATGGGGCTTTGCAAGCCAGGCAGCACGAGACGGGTCGTGCTGGATGGAGATGGCGAGAGATCGAGACCGTTTCAAAAAGAGAGTAGAGAAAGCTGTAGAGCTCATCAGCCCGTGCCTCACAGCTCAGCACAGAGCCAGAGTTTTGGACCGACTGAGGAGCCACTCTGATATTTTAGAAGTTCAGTGATTGCAAACTTTTGTAGTTTTTGTGTGTGTAATACAATTATGGCAGCTTTTTTTATTTTGTATATACGGTTTTATATTTACCTCAATACACTGAAGTTACTGCACTGTGAATCACTCTTTGTTGGTTAAATAAAGATTACATTAACTTTTACATTTGCCCATTTGTCTAGTGCTTTTATCTGAAAATGTTTTGCTGAAGGATCTAGCTATGCCAACTTGGTAGTATTGAGATTTGTTCTAAACTCTGACAGAAATGAGTACATCTGACAGATCAGGAAAAAGAAAGCACAAGTGGAGAGTCATTGTACACAGCACAATGCAGCGAGAATGCAGAATGGGATATTGTTCATTGCAAATACACAAATGCCCACTAGGAGGTTAGAATTAATTGATCTGTACTACTTCTACATGATCCACATTTTTGTTCTGTCACTGTGTTGTACATAAAGAAAATTGATAGACCGTCTGTTTGGGGATTGTTTTAAGATCCACTGATTAAAAGGAAAACAATCCATGTTGTAATGCAGAAAGCTGGTGAGGGCAGAGTAAAGTGTGTTTCAACTTTACTCCGCCTTTACCAACTTTACTACCATTGAGCTTTCTCGTACCTGAGAGAACTACTTCTGAAATATTTACCCTATCTTAATCTTGCACACAACTCCAGTGAAATATACCACATATGAGGTGAAAGGATTGAAAGAAAAAAAATTATCTCCCAGCAAACCCAATAGCACTTGAATGGTATTTTGAACTAAGAAAACTCCAGATATAACAGTTGTGAACATACAAGAACATACAATGCTGCATCTTTCTTTACATTAAACAACAATGGCAATTGTGAAGATTTTAATTACATAAATAAAACAGAAAAATCATTTAATTTATACAAATTACAATCATTTATCCTTTAGTTTAACCTTTAGTCCTTAATTACAAACAGAAAAAATAGTCAGTCCTTTTGTCTCCTTTGAGATGTGTATTATGTTGTGTCCTGTACTTAGTTTTTTTGTTTGGTTTTTTTTTTGTTTTTTTGTAAAGAGACCTTTTTAGTTTAGCATCAATACAAAATACATTTAGACATCAATCTAAATGAGGCACTTAGGCCTCCAAATGATGCTGTTGCTGTGGCACGTAAATATCAACTTATGTCATAGCCAAACACTGCAAGCCTGGCTCACAATGAATGTGTTAAGAATGAGATTGTATCATGCAGAATGAGTTCCAAGAGCATGAATGACACTCCTTACTATTACATGGAAACTATATCGATCAGCCTTAACATTAATACCACTGCCAGGTCACAAGGGGTGGGATTTATTACACAAGTGAACAGTCAGCTTTCGAAGTTGATGTGTTGGAAACAGGGAAATGGGTTAACGATAAGCATCTACAAAACAGAAGATCTTGTGAGGTGTTCCCGGTATGCAGTAGTTAGTACCTACCATAATTGTACTACCAAATATACCACAGCACACCTTCAAATGTCTTGTGGAGTCCAAGCCTCAATGGCTAGGAGCTGTTTGGTGGCAGTATGGGGAACTAGTTACACAATATTTTGCAGGTGCTTTTAATGTTATGGCTGAATGGTTTATCTGCAAACAGACTAGAGTTTCCTGTGTCCATACAACAAAGCATGCATTTGTTTACCAAAAAGACATTGCCTCGTGAAAAATGTAGACATACAATGCATTAATAAAAGCTCTGATAATTGATGTAATCCTTTTTTTTCTAGAACACTTGTTTATACTGCAGTTCCATGCAATACATTTCCCTGTACAGTGTGCAGTACAGCAGCACAACACGGCTCAAGATTTGTTTTAAACTACTATAAGCTAAAATATGAATACATTAATTGATATCCTTCACACAGACATACAATGGGTTCACACAATTGAATATGACTAAATATTTGACCAGTTAATTCATGTTCCCAGTTAAATGAATGTTCATAGAAAAATGACTTTATCCTGAAAATAATTCATACTGGTTGAATACTGATAAATAATGGTTTGATTTTAGTTCACCATTAACATTTTTACACTCAAATAATGAAAATATCTCTAGTATAAAGAATTAAATCACACTATTAAAAAGTACTTGTAGAAAATGATTAATATGCATTCTCAATGGATTAATTATTTGTATTGGTGAAAAACCGTACAGAGGATAACATATTTCACTTACACACCAAAAGAAAGGTCTGTGTTTAGTTGTGTTCATTTGTGCTTGGGCCTTCAAGAAACATTCTTTTTGTTCATTTATTTAAATTTTTGGAACCTTTTTTATAAGTATATAAATATACTAAATGTGAATATAAATATATAATGTGAAGTATATCATTTAATACAAACAAAACAGTTCCTGGAGCCACTGAATCCTCAGTCTCAAGAATGCTAAATCTATAAAAGTGCATTGACGTCTGATATTTTAAGCAGTGCTGGCTGATTACGTCACTTTGATGGATGGCTTGTGGTGAACACAAAGCAAGGTTACGTAGGGCACGCCAATGAAGGCCCACTTCTCACTGGGCCAGAATCTAACCACCGGGCCTTGCTCTGGAGCTTCAGTGGCTGCATCGAAGTAAGCAAAGCACACACAGCCGAGGTAGGAGGCCAGACAGATCAGAATGTGCCTACAAATTCAAACAACATTAGATTCATTATCAAAAGCATCAATATGTAAAAATATGTATCCATTAAAATATGATTTATTTCAAATCAAGAGTGAGATTGGATAACCACTTCCAACACTACAAGCTAATCAATGTGCACCGGTCTTACAGATAGTTAGACATGCTACTTGTGGTGACTTCGTGGTAAACATATACAGAGTGGATCCAGCCGTGCACTCACCAGGCGCAGTGGAGGTATGGGAAATTTACAGATGACCACATCTCACAGAAAATACGGTCACTGATCCAGCACATGATCGCTAGGGTCCACCACATACCAGCGAGGAGGCCCAGCTTAAACACACGCAGATTCTCGCACCTGTACAACACACACACACACACAAACAAGGACAAGTTTAAAACAGACAAGTGTTAATGTAGTATCTCGGTGTTGGGCATAGTTTCGTCACCAGAGTAAGTCTCTTATCTCCACAAACATGCACACAAACACCAACAGCATAGAAGCACCAACATACTGTTTCTCAGATTATTTAGGTTTATGTAGCTTCTGTTTGTTATTAGGGTTGGACAGTATGTACTATAAGCATTACATGATTTATCCAAGAGTACTTTCAAGGTTCATGGTAATGAAACTTTGAGTTAATATTTTATGTAAATGTTTACATAATAAATAAATCTAGCAGTTGATATTAAGTAGTAGTAGGAAACAATATCCAAAAAAGAAGGCTATATAAACAATTAAAAACAAGGACTTTATTTGCTAATTATTTTGAGACCCAATACAAAAATGCGGTTTCCTTCTGAAAGCCACACCTCAGGTGCTTTGGTCAGCAGCAGCTATGCCTGTGAACGTGCAGACAGATGAACATCCATGTCTCAGTTTATCATGTTTTGTTAGGTTTAGATGCTTTACTTAGATTTAGTTTACTTTAGATTTGTTTAGATTACTACCCTAGCCACGTTACCAAATTATAAGCATTGGATGACTAACAACTGCCTTCCACAGCAACCACAAATGAGACTAAAATAAAATGTAAGTAATTCATGGTCCAAATCATAAACAAAGTAAACGTGACAGTTAAATGACCGTAGGGCAGAAAAACAAAAAAAGTTCAAGGCTTGTTCTGTACAGTAAATGTAATGGTCACCACAGAGACAGTTGTTTAATAAAAAGAAGTTTACTTTGCTTGATGCAGAGTCTGGTGATTGTGAAGAACACTGTCAGCATTGTTTAAGCCTTAGTCAGTGACTTACACTCACATAGATACTGTGAACATGCTGACTCGATGATGGCACCTGGTAAACATTCATGTGCAGTTTTCACACTGATAAATGCAGACAACTCTGCCTAAATAAACAATACATGTCAAGGTTCAACTATACTGATTCAATGAAAACATGCAAAGGTGTCCAATATATCTGAGAAAACTTTTGCTTAATGCTCTTATTTTCATGCTCATGAAACAGTCAAAGATGATTTATATCTTAAACAATAAAGCCATTCCAGGACATGACCCCTGTAAGAACTTGCTTAAATTCCTTCAGGAGGCTTATTGGCGCCAGTAAAGTCTCCGTTGTCAACTGTGTGTCGGCTTCAGTAACGGACACTAAATCCTGAGGGGTTAACAGTGACGGAACATTATGGTCTGCCAAATGCTCTAGCACTGAGTGATCAGGAAAAAGACAGGAGACAGGGAGAGGGGGAAACAGACATCGAGCCAATCAAAACTCCACCAGAGAGGGTGTAATTGCAAGTTAATGAACAGCAAAGGCAGAAATCTAGACCAAAAAGTTTAAGAAGTTCATTAGAATGTATCCAAAGATATCACCATTTAGTCATTTAGGATCTGTATGCAAAAAACCCCACAAAACTTATTTTACGATGGTAAGTTACAAACATAAATTCCTCAAAAAGACAACTTTCCAAGTCGTAGAGAAAACAACCTTGTTATTAATCTCCAACTTATTATTTCTACTATTAAAACATATTAAACAAAGAAAGGTAACCAAAGCACATTGGTGGAAACCCAAGAACAGGGAATCTCTAAGCAGGGAAGAAAAACATTCCTGGAAGAGTAGCGAGGGACACAGGATGGGCTGAGGCAGGAAGCTCCCTAATTTAATATGATTTATTAAGAAAGAGTTTAGTTTAGAGTAAAGACTGTTGCATCTGATAGCACAATTACAAAACATACAGAGACAACACTTCCTGCTGACATCAGTGGCTTATAGAATTTGCATGGCTATATTTTGCATGTTTTATCATCTCTAGAGAAACAAGGTGGAAAACCATAGAAATTACGTACAGCTATTTAGAAGCCTCTCTTTATATAGACTAATGAAATCTTCTGTTTTCTTCTTAAGATTAAAGAGTCCCTTATATTTAAAAAAAAAAAAAAAAAAAAAAAACAACCCTACAGGCTGCTAAACACAGCTGAGCAAATGGATTGATAAGAACTAAACTTCAACTTCTGAGAGAAATGACATCACGCTGTATTATTTATAGGAAACAGAGCCCTGGGAATGAACACTTGTGGTACAAACATTACACTAAAGTGTAATACCAAACATGTAAACACTGAATCTTTTCCAGATCTTCATGATGTTCATACAAGTGATTTCAGATCTATTAGAACAACCCGATGTGCAGGAGCCCCGACTGAACTAAAACTTCCGATTAGGCAGCAATACAAATTACATAAAAATATAGTCATCTTTCCAGCTTTAACTTTACTTCCATGGTATAGATAAAGTTGGTTTATGATCAAATAATCCATCAAGCATACATACATTAATGTTGAGAAAATCTTAACAGTTATGGAGATTTCTTCACATGAAATAAATGTGCAAATCCAAATGTTTTGCACTGCATATTTAACATAACTATAATGTAATATTTAAATAATAATTGTAAAATTATTTGTCTAACTACATTTATTTTCACTTCTTTGAGTTACAATTGTGCTTTACACTTTTTAATTTAGTGAAGCAAATGTACTAAATACACTAGAATAAAAAGACTCTGGGATGCCAATATCATGTCCTGGATGTTTCGTGGAAAGAGTTAGGTTCACTGACCTCTTAAGTTCTGTGATGAGTAGGGCAGTGCACGGAACCCCGAGTGTCATTAACGAAATCGAGTTAATTGACGGCTTAATGAAGGCCAGACCAGTGGTGATCCCAGAGAGTATGCCTACAACCATTTTAAACCTTGATCTGGAGAAACAGATGAACAGAGAAATGCACCATACTGATGAACAATGGGTTGTTTAGATACAATCTTGAGTAAAATTCACTAAAACTAATGTGGCTGCTGCACTAGTGTTCTCCACGAGATGTGAGTCAATCTCACCTGTCTCTTCGGAAAATCCTGGGCAGGTATCTCTTGGGGAACCACATGCCAATGGCACACATGAGAACCCAGAGGATTGCTAATTCATCCAGCATCTGTCCCAGGAAACTCAGGGTAGCATGGAAATAAGTGGAGCCAATTCCTGTTGAAAATGTACACAGTTTCTTTTCCATAACAATCCAAAACATTGTTTTTACTCTCTAGGAACATTTGTACATACAGTATGTAAACATAAGTGGGATTAGTAATATGAACACACAAACTCATCCTGCTTTACTATTCACAAAAAAAAATAAAACCTGCCAAAAAAAAAAAAAGTGTCTAAGAAAGAAGATTTGATTTAGTACTGCTATTTAGACATGGCAATTTCAATAACTGGTACACAAACAACCTAGAGAAAGCAATTCAGACAGCAATTCCGCATTTTACTCAAGCTAACAAGAAAAATGTGGCCGTGAAAAACACTGCTGTTTGCTACTATGCATAATAGTCCTATTGCTTAATTTTGAAAGTCAGTTGTAAAATAAAGTCCAATTCTACTTCCCTAAAAATACACCCGGGTATATAAGAACGTTTTTCAACTAAAACAAAAATAAAAGCACAAAGAAAGGATTAGGCCGGCAATCCCCTGGGAGTGTTGACAATCCCCTGGAAGTGTGTACACATGCACCAAGTTGGTTGACAATGTTTTATGATATAGACAAACCAGAAGTTACCCCCATGAACATCTACTTAAACCCAAAACACAATCAACATGAAGGACGCCGGTCAAATTGCTGACAGTTCAGCATCTGTAACCACAGTGTTGATAAAGTCCTAACGGAAGTGTGTTGTCAAACAGTGTGAGAATGACAAACCAGATGGAGGACAGAAGTGTTGTATTCCAGCAAATTCCACTCAGTCTGAGGAGGTCATTGCGGCCATGCTGGTGTATTTATGGCCACCTTAAAATGAACATTTTCTCCAGCTGAGACATGAAAATATTTTCAGGAAAAAAACCTGAACATCTTTTGGGAGTCATTAAGCCTTCATTTAAAAGTTGATTTTATGAAATTTTAACGTCCCTCTTTCCTCATTCCCTTGTAATAGTAATTTGTAATATCCAACTTGATCCAAGCTGCTTTCATTTGCCAAGACAGAATATCTGCAACTACTAATCGGTGAGTCATGTCATCAAAAAGATAAAATAGTTTACCAGCTTGGTGTGTGTTTTGGCAGAAGGCAGCTCAGAACAAGCATTTCCAGTAAAACCCTTCTCAGTAATTTATTGTACCATTGTGTTTCCATCTCTCTGGCATTCAAAAACCCAACTCGTAATTAAAAATAAATAACAAATAAAACAGTACTGTGCAGGCAAAACAACAAAAAGGTTATGACCTCTGCTATTTGGAGCCAAGCAAATATTGCTCAAGTTGCTCATAGAGGTTACTTTAGGTCAGGAAACTTACCGACCACCACTAGGAGCGTCCAAATCAGATAGATACCGCTGTTGAAATGCGTGGCATACTGACGGAAAAGGCACATCAGAATGGGGGGAAGAATGAAGAATAAAAAGTTGCTTATCTGAAGAGAAATATAAATACACAAAGAGAAGAACTGTCAGTGAACAGGATAGCAGATATGACAGACACAAGCAGTATGGAGTCTATATTTAACTACAGCCGACGTGGTGAAATGCATGAAGCGCAGCTTTAATCTAAACGAGTGCGCGTGCGAGTTTGTTTGTTTATTTATTTAATAATTAATTAACCAACTAACCACGATGATAAGCGTGGCTACAATGTAGAGCAGAGTCCTACCGTGTTATAAAACTCCGCTATTCCTGAATAGATGAGATAATTCCCTTCACACCAGTCCACCTCAGAGCTCCCAGCCTGGAGCTGATTCCACAAAGCTACATTCATGTCTGAATGTCAATCACCTGCGCACGTGCATGAGGTACAACAGCCTCGCGCTCGGACAGGTAAACAACCTGCAGCTGGTGTGAGCTGATTGACTGACAGACAGCGCAGTCGGTTAAATATCTTTACACAAAGAGAGCGGAGAGTTTCTGAGTAACAGCTTAGAAGTCAAGGGATTTAAAGTCTTTCTAATCCGCCGTTCCGTTTCGCTCGCCTCAATGCGGTTAGACGACACGTCCCGTGTTGTCATGTTTGTGTCCAGCACAAAGTGTAAGTGCGACTCACGAGGACCGCTCTGTCTCCTACTTCACTCGTGATAACAACACAACAGTCGTGTGTTCTACGCATGCGCACTGACGTTAGCGACCCCAGTTTCCTGCTTGCCTTGTGCCAGCAGCAGGTAGTTGTTGTGGCAAAGTTTGTAGGTTATCTCTAACACACATAAAGGAATGAATGATACAAACACAAAACGCACATCCTTAATCACGGGAACAGGACGAATACCAGAACTAGATAGCGCAATGTGCGTGTAACAGGAAGTCACTAACATCCAGTCACCATATATAGGCTTTTAAGGCCGTTTACTGCGTCACGTGTTTACATTTCTGACAAATTCTTTCGAGAAGGGAAACAGTGAATAGACTACACACACACACACACACACGCACACAAACACACACGAATGCTTCCTCACACCTAAACCTAACATTGCTAGATATTTTTTAATACAATCTGTCTCTAAGTTTGTATATAAATACAAAATGAAACACCCGCACATATATTCCTATTCCTATCCATGTGAAGACTCTGAATGAGTGGGGTACAGTGCTCTTCACAGATGAGTCCTAGGTCTGTGTGAACTTCATAGACATGCGTAGGAGGGCCTGGCTGCTCCCCGGGCAGAGAAATTTGCCACAAAATGTTGTACAACATGACAGTTTATGCAGATCAACGGTCATGGTTTGGGGAGACATCTCAAGAGTGGAAGGACAGAGCTTCTCACTGTATAAAATGGCACCCAGACAGGCCAAGGGTATAGAGATGAAACTGAGACCAGTTGTGCTAGATTTCGTGCTTATGGATGAACGCCCACCCACATCATCCAAGGCTGGCAACAGAATTCTTGGAGGAGGAGGGCATTTATAGGATTTAGTGACCAGCCTGGTCTCCCAACTTAAACCCCATTAAAATATTTGGGAGCAGCTACAGTTAAGAGTGCAAGCATGCCAGGTCCCTCCAGAAACTAGAGTTGCAAACAGTGTTGCTGAAGGAATGGCATGTCATCCCTCAAGAGAATATCCAAAAACTCTTCTCAAGCATGCACAGGCGATGTGAGGCTGTGATCAGTGTCAGAGGTGGTAACTGACTACTGGCTGGTTGTTTCCATACATAACGTTTGTTTCTTGTTTATAACTTGTTTGTTACATTTGTTAAACCATGTCATTCATGTTGGTTTTATTGTACAAACTCAGATTTTTTGATCTACTGTGACATGCATGTGACAAATCCCATGGATGACAACATTGATCAATAGCAGACTTACATGTTATAAATGAATTTTGAACAATTACCTGTTTTTGTCTTAGGACTTTGATAAATTGTTTTTGATCCATTTCAAATGCTGACTAATTATTATTCCTGACATTAATTGTCACAAACTAAGTTTAACAAAATACAGAATAATTGCAATCAAATCTTGTCTGTAGTGGATTATAGATCATTAAAACAAAACAACTCAAACATTTAACAAAATATTCCTTTGTAACACACACAGGGAATTTCTTACATAAGCAATGCATGGATTTCTATGTCTATTCCAAAATAAGTGTTAAATTACTAAAGACACAGCTTATAAAATATAAAATAAAAGCCTTAAGACAAAAAGTGTTTATTGGAGAATAACAATGCTTTACAAACTCATGTCCATTTCTCAGGACACTAGGGGTTAGACAAGTCTGTCATCATGTAGATCCTGGATCTTTATTTTTTCCCAGAAGGTAGTCTTGTGTGTCATTCACCCACTAGACATTTCGATGCAGACATGATCCTTGTGTTTGTTTTATTTAACATCACCACCAGGATACATTTAACAGAAGAACATCAGTTTTGCATTTGTGCACACAACCAGACACTGGACAAAGCTAAACAAATATGAACAGAGAGGAGTTAAAATATTAACTGCAGTAAATATACCTATCAGCTTTGAAAAATACAAGTCTGTCCATAAACAGGTTGGTTGGTGTTTGTCATTAGGAAATAGTATACACTGTGATATATTACAATGAGCTTTGAGAATCTTTTATGTTGGAATGTTATATTGTGGATTTTGGACAGAAGTAGGTCACATCTGTAACCCGTCACATAGCATGACAAGTTACATATGGTTTGATATGTGCTGATCCTGGATCAGTCTCACCTACATTTATGGCCATAGGGATGCAATATTACAGTGTTTGATCTCAGGCCAGCTCTGACTAGTGAATAAATGTGTAAACAATAGAACAGAAACCATGTCCTCTCACTGTCCCATAGGCATTCAAGAATACATTCAATACATTCAAATCAACACGCTTCACACAAACTGCCTTTTCATTCTTACATTCTTGCAACAAGTGATTGTTTCTTAAGCTTTCATTTGAATACTACAAAACCCCCACAACCAAAATATTAATTTCTCATGGGAAAAAGATATTACTAATTTACATGTTATTCTCAAAATGTTTGTTGCTAAGAATAGTGGTTACTGGATTACTAACAATTCATCTTTATACATATGCATCACTGCACAGCTCAATGTAATAGATTCAAACTTGCCCCAAACAAACCTGGATTATATTACAAGGATTAAAAACATGGGACACTATTTGTCATTACATGAGTTTTCAAATAATCACACAAAAAGGATATGAAAAGATAAGGATCAATAAATTAAGGCAGACTGATTGCACTCTATATTAATTTATTAGTAGTAAAACCTACCTTCTCGAACTAAAAAGGCACTAGGAACTACTGAGATTTACTGAATGATCATCTTACATAAGGGGACTAATTATTGTTACCTACTGAAGTCACTCAGACTCACATTTGAGCAACGTGAAACTTAAGACTTGAGACTCTACTGAAAATGAAAATGCATTTGTATTGAGCAATAGCATTAAATGTTAATAATAATAATAAAAAAAAGAGAGAAAAATAGAGATATTTGAGAGATATTGTACATTCATAATATAGTTCTGGACTGTTCAAGAACATGTACATGGAAAGGGATTATGATGTCAAAATATCATGACTTTATTCAAGACAAGAATGTCTGAATAAATAAAGGATCTTTCTTTCTTTTCAGTAGTTATACTCCCAACGTTCATTATTTAACTCACAACATGAGTATCTTTAAATGTACATGTAAGGTCCAAAGGTGCATAAAAGCTAACTTCCAGTAAAAGTACTTTACTGTTCATTACAGAACCTGATCTCATTAATGTTCCTTGTTCATGACAAAATCTGATTGTCTGCTGCCACAGTCTTCCTAACGAATGACGAGCTAATTTTACAACTGCACGCACACAGCTATGTAAGCACATACACACACACTCACACACACACACGTTAATCCTCCCTCTGCAACACTCTAGACCCACATTGGTAATATAGGCTTGGCATTTAAGAGTGACTTAGAGAAATGGGTCAAGATCCCTTTGTAAAGGCAGTCTATTTTGAATATCCCATCATAGAAAAAAATACATACAAACAATGAAAACTGAAAAAAATATAGCAATTTTGAAAGTGCACATTATCTAAGACCATTGACCGTAGTCTCAAGAAAATATCTTTTCTTCCACCGAACTCCTTCCACAGGTAGTTTTGGATGGATGCTATTGGGCTGCAAGACAGTGATACGGTACTGAGCACTTTTCCATCTTCTTTACCACCACTGGTCCAAAAAACATAAACGGGTGCTGATAGCAAGACATGAAGATTTACACCAATAAATATCCATATGCAACATACTAGTGTTGCCAAACACTGTAATAAGCCTGGAGCTGAAATCTGGAGAATGATAAAGTACCATGTTTGGGTAAAGGTGCGAGAAAGAGGCCTGACAGTAGGGGTCAGTAAGCTCCTCGCTATGATGAACGAGTGCACTTCAACATGTCTCAAATGTGTGAGCTCTTGGCTTCTGGTGCGAATTGAGATTTCTCTTTAGATTCCAGGTCATATGAATGGAGCTCCAAAGCACTTGAGGCACCACTGCACACTGTTGGAGGGAGGACGGTCAATAGGAGAGAGCACTTTCAGCTGCTCTTGACTCAGCTTTTCAAAGGCTAGTTGATATTCCCGGTCATAGGCCTCTGCAGATACAAAACATGAAGATAGTGAGCTGCAACAGATGGTTGTTTTTGAAACAGATATTAAAGGCAAAATGTTCCAAACTCTGAAAAGACTTCAGAATATTTACTCACCAACATCAATGTTGTCCCTTCCCAAGGAAACAAGGGAAAGGAACAAAATTTGTCTGTATATACTCCTATAGATAAGAACAACATTAGAAGTTATTAGTTGTTTCATTTATAACAGCATGTCGGTGTCAATGGCTATATTCATGGCTGGAGTAATGTGTAAATAAATAAAAACAAGCAAATAAAACACTAAATACAAATATACATGTTAAAATGAGCTCTTTTAAACAGTAAAACCGTTTAAAAGTATAAAATATTGCATAGTGAGCAGGTTAAAAGCCCATACAAGAATCATAATCTTTATTATAAGGAATTACCATATCAAATACCTCATTAAAAGACCATAGAGCACTGGAGAAAACAATAACACTATTATGCACATACACAAAGAGCCCATTTAATTTAGCATATGCCCCCATATACATGCTTGAGGGGATAAGATGAGTAAGCTGATCTCTTACCTCTGCCGTTTGACCTCCGGGTGTCGCTTGATCTCATAAAGGAGCAGGTTTATGGGGCCGTAGACGTCATTGGTCTGGATGTTTCTGACAATGCTGTTGAGGAGGTTCCGTATCTCCTGGTGGTCCGTGGGAGCCAAAGAACCCTTCTGCCTCACTGCAAAGCGGATGAAAAAGATCATTCAAAACCTTCGAAGTATTTTGTTGTAGATGAGAATATTACAATCTAAAACGATTATCTTTCTTATGGTGATATAGATCAACACTCATCTTTGCTGTTTAGTAATTAGTTATTTTTCCTGTAGTACTCACAGAAATTCCTCCAGAGCTGGTAGAGAGGTTCAGTGGGCTCCTGGTGGAGGTTAACGTTGTCCCACAGTAACTGCACATATACTTGCTTACTGTCTTGAGGCAGGGATGTCTGAGGCAGCTGCATCAGCAAGACACACAAAGCAACACATCAGATCTCACATTACCATAATCAGATTTACTAGAAAGCAACACTTAAGGATTTGATTGGAAAATGCCTCCACCACCTAGTGACACAGGTAAGTGAAAAAAAACAAAAAATGTTTGTGTATGTAGTGACCTGTACTCCATTGTTGCAGTGTTCAGAGGTCAGTATTAGTCCAGGCAGAATGCTGGGCAGGTTCATCCGGCGGAAATACCACATCAGGTTCCAGAAGAGGATAGGGTGCTGGCTGAGGAACTTTTGAGTGTAGATAACCTGAAGAAAATACAATAAAGCAAGCGATAATTTGTACCAATATAGAATCTGGAGTAATTTAACCCCAATAAAGTCTTAATAAAACATTTCTTTAGGAACATGTACCTGATCTCCCTCATTTTCTAGTAAGGACTCCAGCTCTTTCCTTAACACCAGCGGGCTCAGGTAAGGCACTGAGACTGGCATTGGGTTGGGACGCTTCTGACCCAACGTATCCTGTGATATGAGAAGACGACTCAAATGATCTCAAATGTCTTAAGAGGTTATTTTTGATCCTTCAGCATTTTAAACACAAATTGTTACTGACAAAGCTAACAACAGAACTTCCAGCAGCACTTACCACCATTTCCTGCAGGCTATTGGGCAGGCTGGTGGTGGACACTCCATGACTGGGCCGCTGGATAGAATCCAGGCTCTGTAGAGGCCCGCCCACGCTGTTACTGCGAGTCAGAGAGGTGCCACGTTTCTCTGCCTGCCTCTCCAGCAGGCCCAGCGGGTCTGAAATCACAGGTGCTGGCACGAGTCTGTGTAAATACAAAGTTTTAAAAACAGTTTTATAGAGGAAAAAAATAGTCTGAAGATGTTTAGGAAGGCACAGGGACACACTTTATATTTGCAGAAGTAGCATTTTGGCATCCAGACCATCAACAATCATAGTTTATTTAGAGCAAAAGATGATTTAAATGCTGCAGGCCTGATGTAATGGTATTGATACGTGGCAAAAAAAGAGTTTATAAAGAGTTCCTTGTTTAAAATTAGGTCTAAAATTACAGCCTGTTAAATAGATGTGGTTTTGTGAGCTAAAACAATTACAAAATGGCATGTCTCATTTTTACACCACCCTGCATTATCACTGAGGTACACACACACACACACACACACACACACACACACACACACACACACACACACACACACACACACACACACACACACAGCTTTATAATTGGGTAACTGGAAAGTAAAACTCCATGGGGGCCTCTGAGAGGAGAATGCACATGGCAGTTTAGTCAGGTTCAAGTGAAAGTCAAATTAATGTTTAATTTAGTGGTAATAAATTCTATCCAGCAGCAATAAAATAAAATAAAAGTTTAATTACACTGCCATTTGTAATGGGGTCTACAGATTAAACCAAAATAATGTAGTGAAGCACAACACATGAAACGCACCAATGTACCATATAAGTGTTTATCTAATGGGTAACGAAATTTGTTTAATATAGACTTAAACCATTAATATTGTAGAAATCCATATTGCATGCTTTAAAATGTGTGTGTTTGGCAACATGCCCTAACCAAAACATTAATTTGATGCTTCAATATCATAATATACTACCCTTACACAACTTTATACATCAGAGATAAATAAGGAAATAGCATACAGTTTCTGTGCGCCGGTCTGGTAGACTTCACTATCCACCTTGCTCTCAGGAGATTCGGAGAAGTTGATGAGGTCAGCGGGGTCGCTGGGGCTGCCCATCTTTACCTCAGAGCTGGAGGGTGTAGGCTGCGTGATGCCACTGTGGATACTGTCTCCTGAGGTGCTGGGCACATAGAACCTGTGTTCACACATGTACAAGAACAATGTAAATGTTAAAACCATGAATAACTTTATGCTTCTGAAGGTAAGAAACTACGCTGCATGACTGCATGAAAAAAACACCAATTAAAGTGGTTGATTGTCTGTCTTGCTCACCCAGACTGAGGGCGCAGGTCATGGAACTCCACGTGCAGCAGAGGCAGGAAGGAATTGTTGCAGAAAGGACAAGTTGTGTTCAAGTTGGAGTCGTCCGCTGTCCAACCTGCCATGATCTCTTCATCGTATACCAGAACCTCACAGGACCGACACTGAGAACAGCTCGACATTAGCACCTATGGGAAGGAAAACACATTACTGCTTTATGAGGGAACAATGTACACAATAAAAGGTAACATTGTACACAATAACACTACAAATTACTTATCAGATGCTCATGTAGTTCTTAGTGTAAAAGCAATACAATAATTGAAGCCAAATCACTAGAAAGCTCTTAGCATGAGAGTAAAATGACTGGGTAAAAACAACAGTTTAAAGGAGCTGCAGAATGAAGAATGCAGTATGCTCAGCAGAGGGCGCTGCTCTCACCTCTAAAGCACAGTTCTGATAGATGCTTGAAGTGCTGGCATGATGAGAGGAGCTCTGCTCAGACCTCTCTGAGTCTGCTCCCCTTGCCATCCGGCCAGGAGTCATGGCTGTAAAACATAAAGTACAAACATGTTAGTACCATAAAATCTGCAAACAGAAAAAAAAAACCTTATTCCTTATGGTATTTTTATAATCTCATGGTCTATTTGTATTAGCTTGAACATATGTTTTTAAAAAGACTTCTATACACTTGTGTAAAGTACTCTGGATCAGAATGTCTGCTATATCTAATCATAGATAAGACAATGGATGAAGAGAGATTTATATTTGATTTATTTCAATTCAACATAAAAATATGACCCTGGGGTTCTAATCCTGACTAGACAAAAAGTACAATCATTGAAGGACGTACAGACACAGGTAAGAAATGTAATACTTAAGTTAAACAGTTGTTAGACTTTTGTTAGTTATTGATCGAGGTACTTTTGTGAGCATTGGACCGGTCAACACTATCGCTCCACACATACACCCTCAGTAACTTGGCAAGAACAGTAACTACTGTTCAACTTGGGTGCTCAAATGCAGTATGGACTACAAGGCAAAAGCATGGCCATGTGTATTTCCTGAGCTGAGTAACATGATTTTTGTTGGTAAATACTGGAGTGGACCGTTTAACAAAGAAAATCTGATAAAAAAAAATCTTCTAGTATTCTGTGTATACAACAAAAGGCCTTTTTTACACTGCATAATCATCTGGTGTGTGTGTGTATGCATTTCACTCACACACGGTGTGCTGTGCTCGGCCAGTTTCACTGCTCCCGCTGCTGCTGCCCAGACTGGTGTTGCTGTGTGTGAGGCCATTGGAGGCCAGGTTGGGCATGAGTCCTCTGGACACGGTGCTCTCTGTTCCATCTCCAGACATTAGCTGCTCTTCCAGTCGAGCAGGGAAGCTGTCTCCAGGCTGGCTCTGCTCCTCCTGAAAGTAGCAGAGTTTGTATGATAAGCATGAACCATTCTTACAAATGCAGCACAATGTCCATAAACAAGTTCGTTATAATTGTTATATTCCACATGGAAAAGCTTTCCATGTATATTGCTTTCCAATATATTGATTTTAAACACCATGAGTGTAAAAATCAATACATGGTCAGTAAAACAGCCTCGCTGTAGACCAAGACTGGAAAACCACTGATTCTATGATATGACCCCTTCATTATAGTAATTTGTCTCCATTTAATTTCTCTCTCAGTAAAATAACCTTCAGCTCACCTCATCATCTGAATAGGAGTAGGCATTGGCCACGACCCCCCATACTTTACTGGCTACGTTAGCCGCTTGCTTCATGCCAGACTTCAGCATATCCACTTTAGGTCCTGAAAGCAAGGCGTCCATTTTGATGCCGGAGATGGAGTTGATGACAGAGCCTAAAGATCCGCTCTGTGAAGACTTCACTAGTGCAGTCAGAGACGGTGACCTTTGAACATCACCGCTAGGGGTCTTCAGGGACTTGATTGCAAAAGTCTTAGAGCGTGTGACAGCAGGGCTGCGTTTAGGGGTTTCTAGTAAATCTGGGCCCTTTACTGGGCCTGCAGGGAGGCTAGACCTTCTTCCCAAAGACTGCTTACTGGCAGGAGAGTCAACATTGACCTCATCAACATTACTCTGGGCCTCCTGGTTCAGTTCCATGCTAGAGGCCTTAGCTCCTAATGGGCTCTTCAGGTTCATGTACATCTCAATCTCATCGGCCAGGTTTCGTGAGACCACTGGAGGGACAAAGCGTGCAGATTCTTGGCTCTGAATGGACACTGCTTCTTCGCTTTCTGAGACCAGCAAGGAAAGAGGATCTGCTCCGATTTCTACATCCTCTCTCTCTGCTGCCTTAGTGGATGAGGAAGAGTTGCTCACGCTTCTCCCCAATACTTCGGTGCTGCCCTTAGACAGGACATCCTCACCCGTCTGTTCCTTTTTGCCCTGACCTTCATCAGTTTTCTCGCCCAAATGGATTAACTCCATATCCTCAACGACGTCTCTCTCAATAGGTGCGACCCCTAGGTCAGTAAAGACTGGAGCTGAGGCTGTAGCAGGAGGAGGAGTCTTTCCACCGGTAAAAACAGCAGCGAGGATTTTGGCGTCTGCGCCCATGTTGTCCACACTCAACTCCAGACTGCTCTTCTTTCGCAACATGCCAGCTCTACTCTCTGCACTGAAACTGCAGCTGCGCTCTGCAAAAGATTTGACCCTCTGCTGCTGGCTGCTTTGGGACGAGTCTGGGTTTGTAGTGCCTTCATCCTCTGGCAGGGCAATATCTTCAGTCTTACTGTGAGTAGTGAACAGTTTCCCACCTAAACAATTCACATGAGACATGGCAGTTATGTTTAGAAGGATGATTTATTTTATATTCTTTGCGAGTTGCACTTCTTCATACTTAAGATGAAATATAATCTAAAATTAGGCTTACCTGAGTCCTTTCTACACATGGACGTGTCAATGCTGTTGGACTGTTTGACGATGCTGGCTGGATGGGGTGTAATTTCAGCAGGACTGGGAAGCTCAGACACAGCCACTGCACTATCCACAGAGCCAGCAATGTCCTCAACTACACAGAACCAGAGAAGCAGCACACACACACACACACACACACACACACACACACACACACACACAAAAAAAAAAACATCATGAAGAAAACTCCTCTTCAAAAAACACTTACATAGACCAAGAAGCAAGAAACAAGCTATAAATAAAGATGATTTCAAATGGCAAATAATCGATTAGAGTGATTTAATACAGAACTGACTGAGGCATTACCTTTCTGTTGACTCTTTACTGTTTTGCTCTTGCTGGATAAGTTGTCATCAGAGAGAGGAAATGCTAGAGTTTTAAAAGCATCTGTAGCGTCCTGATGGAGCTCATCCTTAGAACCATAACCTTGGTCAGACTGTCCTCCTAAAATTAAAAAATAAATGAAACAAATATAACATTTATTATTTACAATTTGAAATTAATATAGAGGTGAAGAACCAGTCTTTCACAGTAGCTCTGGTGCCCTGGTAGAAAACTGGACAGATATATGGGTTTGCAGTTAGTCCATATAATAATGTACAAGCTAATCCTCAACAAATTAATAACAAAAGCATCAACCACAGCAAAATATCTACAATTCTAAAATAAATAAATAAATAAATAAATAAATAATACCAATTTTTTCAAAAAGACACAATTGTTCCTATTCCACCGCGGCAGTTTGAGTGCTGGTTCGGAGCCTAATTTAAAATCAGTTCTTTCTTTTTCAACACCCAAAGCACCGGCTCTGAACCAGAAAAAGTGGCTCTTAAGTAGCACCAATACATTGCTAGTCTAGACTTAAGAACCGCTTGCATCAGGGGCTGTGGGCGGGGCTACTGTGACCAACAAGATGCCAATGTACGTTCGCAAAGCCATGAGCATTAACAGTTAAGCAACATCTGCCATTGATGTGTTTGACGCTGCTGCGCTAACTTTGCTGTATAACGTTGTATACAACATTGTATCGTTGTATACAAGCAAGGGAATATTTTAGGAGATTATTTCTTTAACATTAAGGATTACACCGTTGATAAATATACTCCGTTGGAAAGTTAGTGAACCACAGAATTTACAAATGTGCTTACGGTAAGTTGCATATGAGGTTCATGATGTGCTTGAAAAAATTAGTGTAATAATAAACCGAATGTGGATTGTGGCTGGAAGAGCATCACATTAAATAGGAGAACTAAAGCATGAGGTGTGCATGTGTTTACTTTGCTGGTCATTACCTGTACTACACTGACTCCCATTTTTGTCTCCCACAATCAGACCACGTGAGAACAGCGTGTGCTCTTCTCCGTTAGCTTCACTGGAGCTGTCAGCACTGCAGTGGCTAAGTCTGTCCCCCTCACCATCAGCTATTGCATCCAGAGACACTACTGCAGACCAAGAAGAGTCCTCAATAACATGCATTATAATCAGTGAACAAGGACACCTTGTATGCCAATATCTTCAAGTGATACATGGATAATATTGTACTGACAGTTTTTTTTGGTTAGTAATTTCCATTCTCAGTGTTCATGGAATGTAGTGGTCAAGTAAACATAAAAAAAACCTGTAGAACCAATACTAGTCATGTGATCTTCCTCTTACCTGCTGTAATAGGAGGAGTAGTTTTTGACTGTACTTCTTCCCGCACAGCCTGTTTAAACTGAGCCACCCCTCGCACCACATTCCGCAGTTTAGTCCACATGAATCGGCCGCTGCGATTTCGACTAGGCCAAGGGCTCTCCAAGACAGCCTACACACACACACACACACACACACACACACACACACACACACACACACACACACACACACACACACACACACACAGGTCAGCGTAGCCATGACTATGTTTTTCCACATAGTGACACATCCTGGATTTCAAATTTTCCCCTTGGCAGGAAAAAAAAAGATTCTTTTTTTTATACACGCTGTTTATACACGCTGTATGATTCATGCTAAACAAACATTTACCAAAAATAATGGCCCACACTGTTTGGTGACTTATGAAAGCTGATACAAAGTTTGAATGTGGAATATTAAACAAGCCAATATTAAATGATAAAACTGTGTTTACTGTGTTTTGTAATTCAAACTTTGTTTCTGCATTTGTACCAGAGAACAGGCGGCGTCTAATCAGTGTCATCTGTATTTTCTGTTTCCCAGGACAACTAAATTCTTTCTTTGCTGTTCACAGTGAATGTCCAGCAAGTACAAAAAAAAAACTATGTAAAATAGTAAAATTAAGTAAAAAAACTCAAAACCAAAATAAAAAGATCGTTTAAAAAAATTTAACTATGCAGCAGAATATGTAAATATAGAAATGTATACATGTATGTACGTACAAGTGTACAATTTGGACATGATATATATATATTACTCATGTGTTAAACAATGTTTCTGTAATATGTGCAAAAATGCAACACCACAGTAGATGGCAATAGCAGCAGCAATAACTAACAATGTGCAAATATAATGTGCAACTGTGGATAATAATAGAAATGGCATTAAATCAGTCAGTAGACTGTGAACATAATGCTATTTATTTCAAATGAGGCACAAAATGGATAGGATTTGGATATTTGTTAACTAAAATCTGAATAATTCAGGACAGTTCAGAAATTATTCTTGCTTTATTAGAAAGAGTTGAATTTTGCCCCACAGTGTATACAATTAAATAAATATGTCCCACCATTTATGTTTATGTTCTCGTGTGTCAGTATGTTACCACGTTGTAGTCTCTATAAATAGCAGTGTGTGAATGTGTGAGATGAATGCACTTCATTACCTTGTTGTAGTATCCATAAGTGATGGCATTGGCCTCAACACCGGCCTTCTTCATCTCCATTAAGACGAGCACGGCCATGACGGGCATTTCCCACTGACCGCACAGCTGCATTACTACACGGTAACACACCTGCCAGACAACGTTAACCTTCTTTTACAATTCAAGAACACGTTTTATACATCAGTGACAACATGCGTATTAGATCATAAAAAAATTACTTCGCTAACATCAAATTTGGGTTTTCTCTCACATAAATCTTTAGCCCTAAATTTAAACCGACCTCATCCTGCACCTCCACCTCAGAGCTCCTCATCTTGAGCAGGACATCAAGTGCTTGCTGCATGGCATGGGGCTTGGATTGAGCCAAACGCATGCCTGCAGGCAGGCAGATAAACCACAGGCTATAGCAGTGGCTTAACAGACACTTCGCCCACAGCTGAGGGTTCTTATAGTAGCGTTTTGCCATCTTGTAGGCCAGTTTGACTTCCTATGATATGAAAGACAGAGACAGAAAAACATAAAATGCTCTGCAGTAATTAGTTATAAATTATTCAACTGCAGCCAATATGAATATTCTTTTCAATCCGACAAATTTCCTGTCTCAGCAAGCAGCCTGGTGAGTGAGTTAAAACATGATTTTACCAGTTTTACCAAACTGGTTTATTAGGGTTAGTTCATACATACACCAAGTCCTACAGATCTGATAGATCTACACACTGAGACATATGTTGCTGATGTAGAATTCGTTGTCTTTCAATAAATAAATAAATCCTGCTGCTCTATCTAGCTGCTGTGTTTGTGTTCAAACCAGGGGCTGTTCTAGACCTTTTTTAGGGTGGCTTCAGCCCCCTGTCTGTGATCTCAGCCACCCTAAAACTATAAGTATAATTTTTACTTTCATAAATAAACAATAAAAATTAGGTTAAAATGCAGGACATGTCGTCGATGGGAAAGGAAGTTATTTATCAGTTTGATACAAGAGCGATTTTTTTACTTTGCCTTTACGCGCATGTTGTAGTCTTTCAAAAGAGCGTCATCAGCCGTCTGCTTTATTTGAACGGAGAAGCTCAGGCGCGCACAGCGTGCACGTCAGTCAGAGCTGGAGGCGTTTATCTATAGCGCTAATTGTTGGAAAACCGCAAAGACGACAACCTAAAGCAGTGAAATTTCACTATTCTTATTACCAGAGATGATAGCACAAACAAAATATTAAGCCAATCACTCCATTCAATACTAAATAAAAATAACATTTATTGATTTGTTCTTTGTCTTGTGAATATTTTTTTTTATTAATGACTGCATTAGAGAAAGCTAAGCACATATGTGCTGTCCTCATATTTAGGTCTGTCCTGACACAGTTTCAGTCTGCATTTCTAAAAGTTAACAGCTCTCCTTCTCAACTGATCTCCAGAATCAGTCTAAAGTTTAAATGCCTCCATCAGAGGACATGAACTGGATCTATTTACTGATTTTACCTTCTGTTAAACCTTGTTAGCTTAAACCATCGGCCAGATTGTGCATAGATGTGTCAAAGCAGAAGTATAGCTCATGATGTCAAGCACAATCATTTGAATCACTGATCCATTACCAGCTGAATGTACAAACCAAAATAAATACAGACTCACACCTGGAACAAAGGTTTTGTCCTAATCCAGCAACTCCACCTGTCTGAATTTGTAGCCAGGCTCAGCTGTCAATAATGTCAATATGAGCAATATAACAACATGAGATCAGCAGGTGTAGTGATGCTGTACTTCATTAGTGTACTTCTGGATGTTGTGTAGTATGTTGTTCTATTGCGAATACAAATCGGGTTTATGAGCACGACCAGTGAAAGTCAGTCCCTTCAGTTTTTCACACGTTTGTGCTTGATTTTAGCTGCAGATTATTTCAAAACTTTCAGATTCTAATTGCATAGTTTTCTTTTCAAATGACACAACTTAACCCAAAACTGCCAAAAAATGTGAAAGATTGCTCTCTTCTCTAAAGATCATGGAGATGCTTGATTTGGTATTAATTTCTGTAAAGTAACCAGGGAGTACATAAGATTCACCCGAACCTCTTGCCTGATATGATATATAGATTATTATTATTTATTTGTTTATTTTTATTTCTTCATGTTAAACAATCAGTTACTGTATAACTGACCTCTAATCCCTCAAAAAAGGCAATGTGACATTCCGCAAACATAACTGTCTGTCATCAGCAGTATGAATACTCATCAAGACATTGCATCTACTCTGGTCACAGGTCCGGTGTGTGATTACTAGGTAAGCAGCCTCACTTGTGAAATGACTCTAGTTCATTAGTAGCCAGAAAGTCACTGATTCTAAACAATAAGATGATCTAGAATGACACAGCAACTTCATAACGCATTAGTGGTGTAATGGATTACTGTGCAGCATAGCATGGTGTGCATTTTGTGGTCATACCTGCTTGGTTCTTTTAGCCAGGAGAGCAGGGCTGCTGGACACACTGGCACCTGCAGCCCTACTGCAGAGTGCTGGCTTCAACTGTAGCGGGCGATCGAATAACTCCAGCCGCAAACAAGGAAAGCTCTTGTAGCTGTTGGATAGATTCCCAATAAACATAGGGAAAATCAAATATTAAAAAAAGCAAAGAACATTATACATGTTCACAGAGTACTTTAATAGGAGCCTGTACACCTCCACATTCATGGAATGATCTAATCAGCCAATCATTTGACAGCACTGCACTACACATCATGTAGACATGGTCAGTTGGTTCTTGTAATTTTCACATCATAATTTGTTGCCAGCAGCATGAATACATAGACATGCCTTGTGTGAACAGTCCAGGCTGTGTGGTTCTGTTAATACCAATTATTTCAACCTATCTGAGGTCAACCAATAAACCTATTTGAGTATTGATAAGTTGTCCAGTCACAATTTACTCAGATTAACATGACAATGAGTTCAGTGATCTTTAGTGACCTTCTCAGTCACTGGACCAGAATTCAGGAGAACACCTTTGTAATGTGGTTAAACAGGAGGTCTGCCGCATGAAAGTGCTCCTGGAAAAACTGCAGGAATTTACTTGATGCTGATGCAATCATGTCAACATGGAATGTTATCTTATTGGAATATTTCCAACATCTTGTGGAATCCATGTCATGAAGATACTACATGAAAGCAAAGGGAGGCTCTACCAGGATTAGTATAATTTTCCTAATTAAGTGCTAGGTGAGTGAATGTGATTGGATAAATGGATACTGACACAATACTTGTTACCTGTACTTACAAACACTGATCATAAACAAGGGACAGTATTTATTGTTTAAAATTGACCAAGAGTAATAAACAAAAAGAAATAACAGTAACTAGCTTAGTGCACTGGAGAAAGGGGTACTTGGGTCACAATTGTACCCAGACTTGGCATGAATACTTTGGATTGCATGTCTCCCCTTGGCACAGTGGAGACTGTGAAACAGCAGTATACCAAGCATGCCAGGAAGAAAGGTGCTATGAGAGATGGTGAGCAAAAACACAGTCACTGCAGAGCAAACAGTTGAGCAACGTGCATCAGAATCTGCTAACCATAGCCGATCTGGCTCAAGGCCGTCCTGGGCCCAATTACAGGACCCTAAGGAATTGAAAAGCATAAAAACAGATGGCCCTAGCCTTGTGCTAATGGATCTGAAAGCCTTCGTATACTATTCAGGTAGAATAAGAAATGCAAAACAAGATCAATGGCTATTTAAACCTCTATACTGCAAAGGAACAGAAAAAAGGGTTCAGTTTTTAGTATAGTATAACACATTCATATAAATAGAAAGACTTCAATATTTCAAATGGCTGTCATTCTTTATTATTGCAATTGCAATTTGAATGAGAGTGAGCTAAACACAAACCAATATTTTGGAGGCGGATCTGAGCCATCGTCGGCTGGGGGCTCTGGGGGCAGGACAAAGACAGTGTGCTCGCTCTTCTGGGACTCATCCAGCTCTACCAGCCTGGTGTCTTCTGACAGCTCTCCTTCAACCTGCAAGAAAGAGTAATAAGTTAAACCAGAGCTGCTCCAAGAACATCAAGCCATTTCCTCCAAGATCTAATGCCGCTAAAATATTGTTAATCTTTACAATGCAGTAATTATAATAATTTCAAAACACTTTTTTCCAGAAAAAGTTAAGGCAAACACTAATAACTGAGGTCAACAAACCATTAAGTTATATCCTAAACAATTTGACATGTATTACAAGTAAATACATTCGGGCAAAAGAAAAACTATGCCTTTATTTACTGCATCTCCTAACATATAAAATATTTATTTTACTGACGTGATATAAAGATCACTAATTCCCCCAAAACACACAGGGACTTTCCATGTCTTGAATAGCTTGACGTGTTCAGATTATCAATGTGCCAACATTTCCAACAGCAGATGGCAGAGTTAATAATTTATTCCATTAAACCGATGGTACTGCATATGAACAGCAACGGCCATCTGGCCTTAATCTTCCTGTAAAAGCTGATCTGAAGCCAGTTACATTTGCGAGAGGCTCTACCAGGCTTGACAACCACCGTGCTCAGTTCAGCAGCAAGAGGCACTTCCTTCTTCTAACACCATCTGCACTTATCAAACTTTACACCTCCAGGCTCTAGCATTTTTTTTTTTTTTTTTTTGACTTCTTGAGAAACACAACATCCAAATGAGCAACGAGGTCAGATTAATGATGGTAGTAAAGAGTGCTGTACAGGAATTTTACATGGAAAATGATGCTCACCTTTGTGCCCTTGTCTGTTCCTTTATCAGACAGGAAAAGCTAGTAGAAGAAGTGAGAGGGGAACAAATTCAATTACAGGAAACAAATAAAGGTGGTTTATAGATCATACTACACAAAGAACCCTGTTTACTAGCTGTGACCAATCAAAGAAAAGCTTTATTTATTTATTTATTTTAAATATGACAGGGTACAATGTGCAGATTTAGTGTGAAGGGGAAAATCACCGTCTGTTGCCAGAGGCAACAACAGTTTGAAGTGCCAAGGCAGTGTGTGTGTGTGTGTGTGTGTGTGTGTGTGTGTGTGTGTGTGTGTGTGTGTGTGTGTACCTTTTCAATGCAGTAGTCAAAAAAAGCCAAGCCAGTATCTTTATCGCTGACAAAGGTGCATTCCTCTATGAAACGAATAAATAACTGAGTCTTGGTGAGCTGAGAGTAGAACTTCTGGTTAGCACGATCCCGACTTTTTAAAAACCCTGAAGCAGAAGAGCAAAAGAGTCAACACTACTTTCTGGAGCAAGTGCTGTAGTGTTGCAAATTTCAACAGTGGAAATGAACAGAGTGACTAATCAAAATATTCCTACGGAGCTATATGGACATATTATTGTGCACCATCAAGAAGGCTAAAGGTTTCAAATAACACAAGCTTCTTAAATCTTATAACAGAACATCAGTAGCATATGGATTTCATAAATTTCCAAATAAATCCTGATTGGGCATTTCATGAGACCAATTCACTCAGTCAATTTAAACCCTTGAATGCTTTGAAAGAATCTACATTTAGTAAAGAAACAGAAATGGCACAATTTGTAAGTCTGCAAAAAAAAAAAAGATTCCTAGTGCAATCAGTCCTGTCTGCAAATGTGATATTTTTGTTTTGGAGAAGAGAGACAGACAAGCGTATCAAAGCCATCATCAGTGCCTGGAAAATTAGGGGCAAGCAGTGACCCAGAACAAAACAGAACCAAAACACCTGATATACAACTGCATGATTATTGATTGATCAGGCATTATATTATCCAGTATCTTGCTTTCACTATATGGCCATGAGCATGCAGACACTTAACAATTACACGTGTGTGTCTTTTCAGAAGTACTGCCACATTCTTAAGCACAAAAAATGTACAGCATGTCTTGGTATACTGTAGCTGTAAAATGATTCCCTTGAACAAAGAAGCCCAAGCTTGTTCCAGCATGACAGTGGCACTGTGCATCAACCCCGGACCATAAAGACATGGTTTGACTCAAGGGTCCTGCCCAGATTCCTGACCACAACCCCACTGAACATTTTTAGGATAAACTGGAACGCTGACTGCACCCCAGACCTCCTCACTTAACATCTATCACAGATATTACCAATGCTCTTGGTTGAATGAGCATATCCCCACAGCCACAATCCAAAATCGCCTTGCCAGAGGAATGGAGGGGTAATCAGTAAAGGGAAACTAAATGTCGAATAGGATGTTCAACAAGCACACATGGTTGTAATGATTAGGTGTCCACATCCCTTTGGCAGCACAGTGTATATTTATTTATTGTAAACACTAATTCTATCTAGAAGATTTCTCCTGCCTTTTCAAGTAAGAGCAACATTCATTCCTCAAATCACACAACAACAGCGACAGCAACAACAGTGTATAACGTCTAAATTCACTACATGAGATTTGGTTAATGAGTTTTCTGTTACCCTGCAGATCGTAGAGGGAGTCAGCAGCAGTGGCCTTCTCAGAGGGTGCCTCGGTGATGGGTTTGAGGTAGTATCGATAGCCCTTTAATATTGAGGCCATGAAGCGCAGAAATGCCTCTTGAATCTCCATCTCGAGAGCGGTCTTCTTTTTATGCCATGTGAAATCAGCTTCCATCGGGGTCATCTCTACAGCCGAGCATGCTGGGCTTGTCCGTCTCACTAGACAATGATAAAAAGAAAATAAGAAAAATTTGTTAGAACGCCTTGATACAGCATGACTACTGATTTAACAAAGCGATAAAGGGAACTGCGATAAAGGATCCTAGTGGTGGCCTGAGTAAACACATGCATTTTTACATGTCAAATATTTATCAGAAGGCAGCATTGGACCAGAGACTAGCTACAAGGCTAGAGATATTAGAGTTAGAGACAGAAAAGAGAGAGTTGATTTTCATTTTATTTCCCCTCTCGTCTGATTAGTAAACTGATGACAGCTTGTTTAAGGAAAGGTTTGTGAAAGAGACACCTACGTTTATTTTCCCCATTTCAAATTTTATAGCACTATTCATATGTGGCAGTGCCACAATGAAACCACATCATAAATGCTTCTAACAAAGCAGTTTATAGCCATAATCCAATAATCAGTGGTTAAGCATTAAAAAGTAATTCTTATCAGCATTCTTTTATGCTAGTTGCTTATCTGGACTTTTGTGAGCAAGGAATTTTATTTACCTGGATCTAGTAGTCAGTCAGCCGGACTTACTTCTACCGACAATTACTACTTAATGATTGACAGCAGCCAACATTACACAGATCTTAAGTCTCTGATTCGGTCATAACCCAGATACCATATTTAGTAAGAGAATTTGTAAGACTAAGGTCCTTCTAGGTGATGAGTTAAGTTAAAGCTCCTTCTTACCAATACTAATCTGGTGGTGCAGATTGTTCAGCGAGTTAATCAGACTCTTGCATGGCTTCTTTGGGAGATTCTTCCAGCTAGAGTTTCTCTTCTCGTCAGACCTATAGAAAGATTAAAATGTTATTAGACTGATTAAAAAATATATTAAAAAGATAACAGTCTAAAGTTTACACAGAGCTCACAGGTAGATAGTGTTGGTGTCCAGGTCCACGCAAACCACATCTGGTGGGGGATCATAGAGGTCAAAGTATCTGGAGTCCACTCCGACAATAAAAGGACAGGGCGCATTCAGAACCCCAGCCAGAGAGAGAGGACACAGAGGGATGTAGGGACACTGCCACTGAAAAGGAAAGATCATCTGGAAGGAGAGATAAATGAATGAAAATTTCAACCTTTTTGAAGACCTTGTTGTAAAGAACAAATATTTGATTCCTTCTTGTCGGTTTGAACCGGTCTTGCCCTTGTTCTCTGCCCTCTCTCATTAACAAGATGCTTTGACCCACAGTATTTCTGCTCACTGCAGTACTCTACATATTGTTGTGCATGAAAATCCCAGAAGCTCAGCAGATTCTTAAAAACTCCTAACTAGCCTGTCGGACACCAACAAACAAGCAGCGTTCAATGTCACAGAGAGGACAAATTTCCCCCATCCTGATGTTTGATGTGAACATTAACTGACTCGTGTCCGCATGATTTTATGGTTTGTGCTGCTGTCACATGTTTGGCTGGCTGGAAAATTGCATGAAATGTGCAGGTGTTCCTAATAAAGTGCCAGATGTTTGTGAATACACACCCACACTTATGTTACTGAAACGCCAAAATATGAATTTAAAACTGAATACTGCATTCCAATCACATTACTAAAGTCTCATATTTGATTAATGTTGATTACCTGTATTTTATAGTAATAGATTAAAAATATATATAATTATATAAAATTATAAAATAAAAATAACAGTAAATTTTGTCTTCAGGTCCAAAAGGCACTGTGTAAAAGTGTAACCCTCATACACACAACTCACCGCCACCACAGCCTCAGCTACACCGGTCAGTACAGCCGGTCTAAGGGAGTGCAGTAGTATCTTGCTCTCCAGCAGGATGAAATGCAGAAGTGTGACACAGTTTTCTGGGCCCAGGTTAGCTAGCAGAGTGCTATAGTCTGCACCACTGTGGGAAAAGAGTGAAAAGAAATTAAGATGAAGACTTGGGGAAGAGAAGCAGTTACAACACGCTGACATTCGATGTCACCCCAATCACCTCTTTAAGCTAATAGACCAACAACCTTGTGCAACATTACATACAGGTCTACAAACAGTTGCCGTTGACGTGGCAAATTGTCCTCTGTTCCATTACTGCCACAGAGCACACACTGAATACATATTACAGAAAGGAGAGTGGAACAGCTGCACTCAGTGGAGACTGAGAGTCAGCAATTCCTTCCCTAAACTTTGGCTCACCCTACCACAAAGGAAAAACATCCGAAACGTTGTACTTCAAAGTCATTGCTGATGATTCTCAAAAGTAGCCTGACCAGATTTCAACACACAGTGACCTGGGAACCTTTTTCTTTCATTTTTTTTTCCAATTGCATGCAGTTATGCGTGTGTGTGTGTGTGTGTGTGTTGCAAAACTCAAAAATTCTCACGATGACAGACATATGTGTTTTGCATTAAACTTTGGTTTAAATAGATGAAAAGTTTAACATGTCAGAATGGACAAAAATAGTAACTTGGCTAGGTAAAGCTTTTGGAGCGAGGGTTTTGTAGAAATACAAACAGTAGCATTACCACAAACAAACTAGTTTTACAGTAGTAAAATATAAAACCTAATAATACAGTAGAATATGAATTATTGCCATCATTAGATGATTAATAATAATAATAATAATAATAATAATAGATACATAAATATCCAATCTACGACAACTTACCTAAGCGGTAACGGTGTACATACAGGCTGGGACAGTATTAAGCTGTTTTGTGCTGAGAGCTAAAGAAAGGGGGAAAAAAAATATGTAAATTTTTTTAAACAAGAAGCTGACTGAAGTGATCACCTGATTGTCTCACTACCAAATGATCTGCTGTGATTTCACACACAGATCTATTACATTATATGCAAACCCAGGTTTATTAGGAATAACATGGAATCAGTGACCATACCTGGACCAGTATTCTGGGTCTCTGTGGAGAAGGAAAGGGCACAGTGTGCATGAAATGGGAGATGTGCCTGTAACAGGAAATAAAAAGAAAAAAAAAGGCAAACAAGTTAATACATGTCTCAGCAGTCAAAACCGGTGGCTCTTGTTAATTCAAAGAAAGTTTACATATAAGGCCATCCTTAAAAATATTTTGGTTTGCAGTAACAGGAAAAAAAAAAAAGTCAGTAGGTAGGTCTATAAAATTTTTTCAAGTTTCAATGTACAAAGAAAGCACAATTTTGGTGATGGTGATTACGTAGGTATGACCTTAAACAAATTAGCATATCGTGACGTCACTGACTGGGTCTTCAACCCGTGCCTTCGGGCGCATCATTGCAAACCTTATTTTGATGTTGGACACACTTTTTCCAGAACTTCGAGCCAAATTAAATTGGTGTCGAGCTGTTTTGATGAATTTTTTACATGTATTATGGTGCCCGAACCCGTATGACTTTAAACGTTGACTGCAAACATTTTGTTTACTGCAGCCGCAGCCATCATTACCAAGCGCAAGCCGTAGACTCTGACAGTGAATGAGAGAATGAGACGAAGCGAACGGACAGGCCATAGTGTGACATCCAGTAACCAATAGTGTAAACATAGATGAAGTCACAGGTTTTTATTTAAAAGAAAGAACATAGCCTTTGTTTGTATGTAGGCAATTTATATTATTTACAGTACTTACTAAAATGTAATTAATTTTATTGCTTTTGTATTAGTTGTTTGAAGAGTAAAAAAAATGGTCGGTCTTAACGCAAATTTACAACCAGCAAGTCGGTCAGACATGAAGCAAAAAAAAATAAAAAATTGAGTCAGTCCTAAATTGACAGGGTCGGTCGGGTTACAGCAAACAAGAATATTTTTAAGTATGGCCTAAAAAAAATCTGTCTGATTAATTAGAAACAGAAAACGTGCAGGGCTGCAAATCTCTTACTTTTCAATTGGCAGAGGGTTGACGGTATTGACCGAGAGCTTGTAGATGAACTGGAGGAAGTCTCTGAAAGCTTGGAAGAAGGGCCAGCGAGACAGAAGACAGATGCACTTGTTGGTGTTGACTGTGCGATTTGGAATGGGCTTCTTTTCCACAGCTGTAAGGAGACCAAGTTGGATCTTCTGCTTCTCAGTAAGGTTATCTGCTTGGTAGAGCTCGTAGAACTGGATGGCTGCACCATAGACCTGAGGAAGTTGTGGCAAAGTCTGAGCTAATAAAAGGGATCTAAGAAGACCTTGTATAGATAGCTGAAAGATTCTCACAGATCTCAGTAAAGAGTTATACAGGTCATTATAGTGAGTGCTACTCTTTAGCCTGTATGTGACAAATATATTTACTCTTACTTTATTCTTGGTGGGTTCCTATTTCTTCTCAGGCTAAATGTTAACAGACTTTAAAACCCTTCTTTAACAAGCAGCTGAATGAAAACCAATGCATGTTCAGAATGTGAGTGAATGCTAATGAAAAGCTCTTTGTATGAGGTACAAAATTCTACCTTTTCCCCAGATGAATTGGTTAGAACGAACGTAGAGAATACAGGTGAAGGGTACTCCGTGTTGGGAGCCCAGCACTCAATCTTCGCCCCCATAGGAAGACAGAACAGAGGCACTGACTCAGAAAGGGGAAAGGATTCATAATCTTCCTCCGGGTAGCGAAAGATCAGACCTGATGGGAAGAAAATGAGCTCTCAGTACTCTAGAATAACATTAGTGTGTATAATAGCACCATGGCTTCTGATCTCATCAACACTAGCAGCTAAAATGTTTTTGAAATCCTGCCTTTCACAATGTCTGAAACAAACGAGACAGTTTAATAACATTAAACAGCTTATTCGAGCACCCCGAGCATTTTACTCACTATTAATCTGCAGATGAATAAAGTAAACATTTTGACTGATGAAATGAGTTGGGCTGAGAAACTGAGTGAAAGCCAATTTGTTATTTCATCACCCACAAGCAACAACATAGATAATATAATCACTAGATATACACATACTCACTGTCAACTTTAGTAATAACACTAACAGCCCTGCACATTAACGCAGTTATCTAAATGGTGAGTCATATAAAACATACAGATACAGGACTAGAGTTTCAGTTGTGTTCACATCAAATATCAGAAGTGGAAAAAAAAGTGTGACCTCTGTGACTTTAACCACAGCATGGTTGTTGGTACTTGATGGGCAGATTTGAGCATTTCGGGAACGGTTGAGGGATTTTTACACATTCTAGATTTGACAATCACTAAATGAGCAACAGGTCTGTGGATGGAAGTACCTTGTTGATAAGAGAGATCAGAAAGAAAGAAAAAACACAAACTGGGCAGTTTGAAGCCCAAAGACCAACGTCTATCCCTCTAATCTCTCTTATCATCAAGGCATTTCCACCCACATAACGGTCACTCACACATGTTTTTCGTACCATTCTGTGTATATGGACTATTGGGTGAAATCCCTGGGTTATCAGCTGTTTCTTAAACTATTTAAACCAGCCCCTTTTGTCACTAACATCCGTGCCACATTTCACAGTCACAGAGTTCACACTTTTCCCCCATTCTGATGTTTAATTTTAAAAACATTAACTCGTGTATCTGCATGATTTTATTTGGATTTCTCTGCTGCCATGTGATTGGCTGATTAGACAGCCAATCTGATCTAACAGGTGTTCCTAATAAAGTGGACAGTGGGTTTAAAATGGAGTGCACATAATAGATCTACACAAATGTAGTTTTTAGAACTTAGCCATAACTGACACTCATTGTGATTAGACAAAAATATAGTAAGAGGCAAATACAGGGCCAGTCAGGAAATCCTATCTTATAAAGATTAACGCCACCACATTTGACAGGAAGTAAGGCAGCTTGAAGATAAAGACTTTCACTGGGTGCTCTATGAATATTAACCATGTTTTAACAGCGTGAAAGGGCAAGGCTGTAATACCAGTGTCCTACAGTTGGCCTCTCATTGTCAGTGTGCATGTACCCATGTAAAGCTCTTTGATGAAAGTGACATGGGTGAACAGAATATAATATAAAAGACTGTCTTTTACTGTCACATTGTACTGCATGAGAAGAGAGTAGTTTTAAAAACAAAAGCTACACATATACTGTCAAGCAGGAGTATTCAGCTGAAATGTGCAAAGGATCCCGCTAAAATGTCTAATGTCTAACCCAGGGGTCGGCAACCCGCGGCTCCGGAGCCGCAAGTGGCTCTTTCACCCCTCTGCTGCGGCTCCCTGTAGATTTGGAAAATAAATATTTAATTTAAATTTTTTATTTTTGTTAGTTAGTTTTTTAAAAAAAAATGTAATTCTGAATTCTAAGATCATGATGCTCTTGTAACATTAAAATAAACCGTGTTTAATTTATTTTATTTTTTTTGTCGCTCAAAATATGCGTCATAACTGCCCACTTGCGAAATCCGACACACAGAAATAGGCGCATTTTTGGTTTGCTGCAGCCGGCAAGTAAATTTTTTTTATGTCATGCAGGGCGTTCAAGTGTCACGCATTGAGAGTGACAGTCACGCATTTGGGTCTTTTCTCACGCTCTCCCACCGCACATCATATTCTCACGCAGAAAAACTTTTTGACTATCATATATTTAATAAGGTGCAGCGCCCATTATGTATCAGTCCGCACTGCTGTCTCTTCTGTGGAACCGGGCAGGAATCAAGCGCGTCTCAGTTCTTAGTCGAGCCTGAAACTTATCAGCCAATCAAAAAAGAGGCTACACAATAGCCAATCAGAAAATAGCACTATCGGGGAAAGATTTAACGCAACATCCAATGAAAGCGAGGGGTTGGAGATGTCATGCTTGCCTGTCTTCAAAACTTGAGAGCCCTGGTCATGAATACGAAGGACTCAATTATATATTAAACATTTTATTTGAAAGTAACCTTCAACCCAGCGTCTTTTTTCTTAAGGTTAGTTCAAACTGTTCAAAATACTTTTGTTTGCCTGCAGAAATAAAATTGCGTTTACTCGGTAGCAGTTCATTGATTTCATAAATGCAACACACAACAGTTTTTTCTATACTTTCCATAAAGGTAAAAAACGATATATGCAGTGTTATCTTCATTTTAGATGTCAAAAGGGTTTTGCGGCTCCCTGTGGTATTTTTTCTGTGGGAAACGGGTCCAAATGGCTCTTTGAGTGTTTAAGGTTGCGGACCCCTGGTCTAACCTGTTTAACATCATTTACATTGTGTTTAGTTCTGCTACAGTATTTTCCCAGTACTTTTCTTATTTCCTCTATTGAAAGAACTCTACTTGTTCTGCATCACCACGATCAGAACAGCTGATTTATACAGACGTGAAGGTACTGCCCACGATGTGTTGTGCTACCTTGAAAATAAAGTTCAGATTAATTTCTGATAACACAAGGTCTAGCCTCAGACTTCCATGCATTCAAACACTCTGCTATTGTGGATGCCAGTTTGTTTAGCAATGTTGTACTGAAGCACTACCAGTACACAAGAGTGGCAAACAGTGGTGACTCGGTGGTTAGGACATCGGATTACTGATCAGAAAGCTGTGTGTTCGAATAACACTACTACCCAGCTGCTACCCCTGGGCCCTTGAACAAGGCCCATAATCATCAACCACCCAGTTGTATAATGAGATATGTGCATGTCGCTCTAAATAAGGGCATGTCCCAACATGGCAAGTAAAAATGCAAATAAAAGCTATAAAACAAACAAAATACTTAAACTGCATTCATAATGATATTAAACAACTCAGCAGGAGAAAAACCAAACAGCAGCTTACCTGCTTTATAGGCAATAGAGTTGGAAGAAGAGACTGACTTTTTGTAGCACAGGTACACATTGGAGCCCCACTGAAAATAAAATAAGTAAAACCATCCATTCACCGGTTCTCCTGATATAAAATGCACACAAGCAATATTACAGACAACACTCAAAAAAATACCATGTGATCGTATGTGAATGTAGGAATGACTGGTCTCACCACGCCACAATTAAGGTTCTTGTCCAACTTGAGGAAGGTGTGTGGAGGAGTCTCGCCTTTGCTTGTGACTATCACACAAATGTCGGTAACGGCCAGAGAGTTGCGATGCTGGACGGGAGGTGCACGTCGGAACGTGATGAAGATGCGTTGTGATGTAGCTGAGCTATTGTTGACGTTGGCGCAACGGCCATACGGCGTGGCCTGGATCACCTCACAGCCCTGGATCAGCCTGTCCTTCCCTTCATACATCACCCTGACACACACACAGTAATGAAGGAAAAAAATATTGTGAGAAACCAGAGTCGGAAAGCAAAATACCTAGAATTAAAGTGTGCAATAGAAAAACAGGGACGTGTACACATAAATGAAAATTTCACTGAACCGTTTCCTGCACTTATACTCACCTTGGGAAAATTAAAGCTGTTCTAATTAAAGAGGACATCTTACAAATTAAACAATAGTCATGTGAGAGATGCTGGCAGACTGTAACTTATTTTATCCACACCGCAGATTACATTGCTTCCACAACAACCCTCAGTCTGAAGAGCACTAAGAATTTCACTGTGGGTCATTCAGTATATTCCAGGTAGTCAGCTGACCTCATGTTTGGGCACAAAACATTGCTGAACCCAGACCTGACCAATTGATCAACCCCAGATACCCAGAACAAACTTGTACGATAGACACTAGGCATGATGCAAATGAAGTGATGCACCGCTCTGTTCTTACCCTGATGTTCTTACGCCCATCACTCTGGAACAGGGCAAATCTTGACTCATCACACCACATGACCTTTCCCCATTGCCCCAGAGTCCAATCTTTATGTTCATTTAGCAAACTGAAACCTTTTTTGCTGTTTAACCTCACTGATTGCATCGTGCTCCAGCTGTTTTAGAAATACAAAGCTGAAACATTTAAAACACTGCAGTAATTATCTAATGGGAGACTCGCCTATTTGTTTAGTTAAAACTAGATGGTGTGATTTTTTTTTTTTTACCAGGCAGTGTATACACTACATATTTTCTTTTTAATTTCATACTGAAAATATTTTTACTTAATATTTATAGAACATGGTCATGATTGTACTTTTGTACCATTTTACGGAAAGTACAAATGCTAAAAGAGAGAGAGAGAGAGAGAGAGAGAAATAATAATAGGCACGTTAGATGTGAGTCATTTTTAAGCCTTCTAAACTTGTGTCTAGAGGGAAACGCAGGACAGCTTTATACTCCTGAGCAAGTCTGATTTGAGAGTAAAGGAGAAAGCAATGATTACATGACAGCCACGAGGATAACAATCTGCTTCTGGGTGCAATTTGTTAAAGCCTTAGTTATTTAGCTGGTATAAAAACTTAAAGTAAAAAATAAATAAAGATACATTTATATGAAATGTATTTCACTTGATTTTAGTTCTCTTCAGAAAGTCAGAGAATTGCAGTTACATGCAGAAATCTGTTTTTGTTGGATCATTTGTTTTGTACAAGTTACTCTTCTGTCTTCTATACATTGCAGATTTATAGTTGATGGATAATTAGTTATTACTGAATAAAAGAACAGAATATGGGCTGTGTGTATGGGGAAACACGAAGTATTCGTCTTGGTGTCCGTGAGACACGTGAAATGAATTCTGGCAATAACAGAGGCTTAATGCGAATCACAGTGAAAGTCGCAGCAGCAGACGGCAATCAATTTGAGGAGCTGGCACTCTAATTTGTGCTTGGCATCAACTTGTTCTGCTCGTAATGGCACACTATGAAGAAGTGCTAAATAACCTTGAACCACAAAGCAAAGAATGTTTACTAAACTAACGTCAGAAACAGACAAATACGGTATGTAATTAAAGCCTTACGGAGCTGAACATGGATACAGACTTTGTGAGGAGTTAGACCAAGTACCTTTATTCTACCTTATTATGTTCATCCTTACCTTCTAAATCTAAAACACCAGTTGGCACTATTACCTAATTTGCAAAACTCTAAGCCATAAAAAAATAAATAAATAACTTTCATGATTAAATCCGTACAGAAGAATTAACATGAGTCTGAATTTCAGCCCTATGGTTAACAATTTGAGGTTAACATGACTACAGTGCTGCGATTAAAAGCACAATAAAAACACCACTGCATACAGTACAAAACAAATCCACGATTCTGCAGAGACACAACGATTGTTGTCGAATCTCGTATAAAAGATCCTTCTAAAAAACAAAAAATCCTTCTAGACTTAAATCACTCATAATAGACTACACAACTCTAAAAACTGTAATGGTATCTACCTGTGCCACACACACACACACACACACACACACACACACACACACACACACACACACACACACACAAACACACGGCTATCAGATGCATTAGCAATTGCTGGATCACATCTTCAGTCTGACATTTAATCTTCTGTTTACACTCAAGAAAGTCTGGCCTCGTGGGTCATATGGCATTTTCCTATGGCACTGCACCATGCAATTTGCTTCTTTCATGCAATAAAAAAGCACTAGAGGTAGGATGTGTTTACAGTGGCTTTAATTTTCGAAAGAAAAGTTGCTTCTAGTCAGTTTAGACAAATAACTAAATCTGCCAATCGGCAATAGGAAAAAGGCTGATGTAACCTTAGAACCTGAGAGGAAGGTAAACATTGGGAGAAAGAAGGAGAAAATGAGAGACAGATAGCATTGAGCTGCACAGTGCATATGAGTGTTCATTCATGCAGCCTGGCACCGCTTTCTCTGTATGTGTACAATAAGCAGAATAAGACTTAAAGATGATGCAAGAGCTCTCCCGGCCCTAGCCTGAACTGCCAAAGCCAGCATTGTGTGTTCTTTGTCTATTGATAAACAGAGCGCTAACTGTCAGCTTCACCATCTGGTCTGCACTTGCACCGTTTGCGGCACTACAGTCAGTAAAGTACGAACCAAAAAAGGAAGTAAATAACTGAATGAAACGTACGTGCACCTGCTGTTTGTAAGCTATACACCAATATATCTGTAAGACTTGCTGGTTATATGGTGCCTTATATGCTAGTGTCAAACACTCAAAATAAAAATAATCATAATAAATTTTAAATAAATAAATAAATAAATAAATAAATAAAGAAAGAAAGAAAGAAAGCAAAATTGCATTTTTTAAAGAGTCTACAAAATCACCAGTAAACTAAATTCATATGTGAACAACTTTTCAGCTGTATAGCTGAGCTCCTCAGACATCCTTGTGTGTTTACAGCATTTCAGATACTGTAAACAGAAATAATTATAGTATATTACAAGCTTGTAAGAAATTTTGTAAACAATTTTCCACCCATTAGTCAGTTCCAGGTCTCATACATCATACAACAGATTCCAAAAGAAAAAAGGCAACCCATCATTGTGACCTGCTGCTCAAGCTCATAACACTGCAGTAATGTAATACGATGCTTAAAACAGACACATATCACATTAACTACTACTGACATACACTTTAGCATGCTACAATGGATATAAAAGTTTACACACCTTGGTTAAAATGGCAGGTTTTTTGTGATAAAAAAAAGAAGAAACAGGTCAAATCATGTCAGAAAATTAAGTAATTGAAATTTTTTTGGGGGGGGGGGGGGATAAGATAAAGTAAAATAACACACACACACACACACACACACACACACACACACACACACACACACATTGTTGCACACTTAGAATTGGGGGTGTGACTGTGTTCAGAATGAACCAATCATACTCAACTAACCCCAAATAAAGATCTTGGTTACATCTGACTGCTGAAGCCACGGTTCACAAAGAGCTTCTAAAGCATGCATGATCTCTCACTTGTTGAAAGGAATCGAGCAGAAGACGGGTAATAAAGGAGTTTCCAAAACATTAGATGTACCATGGAACCGTAATGGGGCAATGTGCACAGGAGACGCCCCAAAAGACTGAGTGGTTTAATAAAATTAAAAGGTATTACAACAAATTATTAGTTTAAAGGTGTATATACTGATGTATGATGAGTTCATTCTTTATTTGATTCTTTTCCACTTCATTTTTAAACATTGTCATTTTTTTCACTGAGGGTCGCAAACCGTTCTCATGTGATTAATCTTGCCGTTTTTCCCCCCACCTCACATCACAAAAACATAAAGGTCTGTATAAACTTTTTTTATTCATTATACATGTAATAAATGCAATAAACTGAATGTAAAGGTAAGCTAGCAGACACGTAACAGACAAATTAATAAGGTTTTATCAGTATTTGGTTCTAGCTCAACCTCCATAAACTTAAAGTGCATCTTTGGGTTGTGTTGAGCTATTTTACAGATTCCAGATTCAATGCTTTGATGTCCTATAGATCACAACAGCTCTCTAACTCCATACAATAACAAGGTTATGATCCAACTCACTTAAAACGAGTAGAATGCACTCATCAAAGACACTCTCTGCTGCACTTGTGTTCTAATATATATTACATATTTATACACAGAGTTAGCCATACATACTTTTTTCATGAGATACTCACCCAATGTCGCTTAAGGGAGGTTTTCCATGGCCTCTCTTGTAACACAGGAAGAGTTCGGGGCTCTTCAGGCTGCCGTGGTTGAGGTTGGCCGGTTGGCCACTGTATGTGCTCTCGATGCATGTAAAACCCTCTGGCACTGTTTCACCTGCTGACTTGTTGATCACTGCTAGGTCAGTGATGGGAGCTTTAGGGCCACTCGATTTGGTCTCGGACAGATCTTGCTCCAGTGGTGTGGACTTGTCCGTCAGTCCGGCCACCACAAAATAGTCCGTCACGCGATGACTTTTGTCTTCAATCATGGCTGGACGTGCCTGAAAGAGACAAAGGAGTACAATGAAACTAAAGGATTTCACTCACTTTTCTTTAAACGCTTTGGTAGAAATGAGCTACTAGTCACACTCGCTTACATTTATGTATTTGTGTAAAGATATATAAAGATAGTTGAACACCAAGACAGCGAGTACCCTCATTGGTTAAAAGCCTATATCCATGTAAACATCATTCACCTTCTATAGTCATGCTTTCCTATACACGTGCTGTTTTACTGTCACATGAGTATAAATACAGGTGAGGCAGCGTGTTGTGATCACACAGTCACAGATAGGACAACGTTGGCCTTTTTGAGTCTTTCATCATGGCTCTGAAAACTGAAATGTGCTTTCACTTAAACATATGCTGTATAACAGCTGCCTTCACACCAGACATCATATTTTATATTCCAGCTCTAATAACAACACAACACAGAAGCCAAGACAGCTAACAAGACAATTAGTTCAAAACTGGCAGAGAGAATATAAGGAAACAGTGAGACAAGCCCACATCATTTTTTGTTAATATATAAAGAGACTGTCTTTTTCCTCGAACAGCTCACAAGACCAAAGTTTTCGAGTTCACAGGTCAAATATAAACAAGACAAAATACATCAGTAAGGTCTGTGTGAAGTGAAAGTAACAGCTACTAAAAGCAGATGTGCTACTTTTTTGCCCCGTATATTTTATGGCTTTAGTGAACTAGGTTTATTTTTTGTTTATCTCTGGAACAAAGGGTCAAAAACTTCTATGCAATGCCCACATTATAGATGTTGTCACCTGTGATATAATTTACAAAAGCATTTCATGTTATTGGGACACATTATACAAGCACTGTTACAACTTCTTTCATGAGACATTTGCACCCTTCAATTAGTATGCACATGTACACACACAAGACCTTTAAAAGTGACAGGGGTATTGGTTTGGCCACAAAACCTTATACATGATAATTCCTGCTCTAGAGGGACTGTATGTGCCTAAGAAACGGCTCACGACTAATACTTAGAAATCTAATTAGCTCACTGTTGAAGCAGTAATTAACACTGCTGGTGCAAGGCAAGTCTTGTTAATTAAGATAATGCTAATAAAGCTATTACAGCTTTAGTATGTGACTTGAAAATAACTATTTGCAGTCATGGTTTGGCATTAACAAGTGTTAAGTAGGCTCAGTAAACATATTTGACTGATTTCAGGTCCGGAGTGCTGGTTTGTGGTCGGATGGCACTCGTGTCATTTTATAGATACTCCAGCCTGGTACCAATGTAGATCCCAGGCCAGTTATGGAAAAACAAAATAAATGCACTAAACGTACCTACAGCGTTGTTAAATAACATCATGTTTACAAGTCTTATCATTTAATGTTTGGTTCCACATGCCCACGCCCTCCACGTGCCCACGAATAAGTTAATAAATAACAGACCAAACAGCAAATAATATGGGATAGAAGTGTAAAATAAGGCCAAAACAGAAGCTTATTCCACAAAAGCCTAGAGCGGAAAACAGAGAGAAGCCATCATTACTGTTTCCATGCCGTTCATAATTTAGTGTTTAAATATATACACATGCTCAAGAGAAGGAAGAATTCAAATAGGTTTTTTCCCCTCTAAGAAATTAAGAGATGGAGAATGTGAAGGAAAAAGAAAGTATGGTTTAGTTTCCGTGTTCATCTTCCTCATCAGTTACTCGATTTGATGCATGAATGAGAGATTAGAGGGATTTGGCCACAAGATCTTGGCCGAGTGCATGATCAAAGTGAGATAAACGCCAGTGTACGTTCCTCTTGAAACTTTCCTGCCGGAAGCCATGCTACAGCAGCAACCATGTATTGAGAGAAAGTTCTCTTATGACTATTTAACACTTGTGTACATTCTGTAACACAGAAAATAAGCCCAGGTTGAGCGCAGAATTACAGAGGCCTGTATGAAAATGGTTTAAGTGTAGAAACATGGCCTTTAAGGTGGCTTATAGGCTAACTGTTAGAATGTACACATGATCATCATTAGACATAGGCAGTTTTTTTTTCTAAGTCACTTGGCATCTGGGTGGAAAGGGGGGAAAAAAAAAAAAAAAAACACCTGCAGTGTGGACAGTCACGGTTTGTCAGGAAGACAATGGCTCAAACCCGAGTTTACAGGTCCGGTCATTACGTACATGCCCAGAAACAATTTCCTCTACAAACAAGAGACACTCATAAAAATTCTTAACAATGAATATTCTCCACGCCTTTTCCTTCGACTGTCAAGGGTGACGCAGGGTAACGAGGGCAACGGTCTTCCAGAAACGTCCCAGAGCAGCTCTGTGGTGTGTGTGAGGAGTCGCACTGTAAAGCCGCACAATGGAAACAGTGTCTCAGCCTTGTACTAGCCTCCTCCTATTAAAATCAAACATCATCATCCAAACACCAATGGGTTTCTATAGTGATATTAATCATTAAGTGTTTAACTGCAAGATGGGAAAACCACTAAGAGATTGTACGATCCTGATAAAAAGACAGGACAAGTACAAGCAGGCTGCCTCTTCACTTATTCATGTTGAGGTTTGCAACTAGACAATCCTTTGCAACCATATAGCTGAGCACTAATCACAGCACACTGCAAAATGAAAAAGCTGCAGAAGTTGAAAGCAGTGAAAGTGAAAGCAGTCTCAGACTTAACGCGTCAATATTTCAAAATGAATGCAAAAGTATACTTTTGTTCTTGCTTTCCTTTTTACTTTGAACTCTTTATTGTAAACTGAACTAGGTTCTTGTGTTGAATAACTGTAAAATATGTAAATTATTCAAACACGTTTTCAAACTCATCTGCTGCTGTGATGCAAAGTCAGTATAATACAGTGAAACTTTGCAACTCTAAATACTACACACAGCAGGTATAACGTGGTTAAACATTAAGCATTGTTTAAGTTGGAGTTAAAGTGGCCCCGCCCCAATTTCAATAGCCAATCAGGTTTAGCCTTCCTCGCGGCAGGAACCAAGCCTTATTTAACAGTTGGTTCTAGGGAAACTCGAGCTCCAGCTATAACGATGTGCTGGATTCACATGTGAAAGTTATTTCTCCTCCTATTTCACTTGTTCCTGTGGACTTTGTAGAATCTTTAACTGAATAAAACATGCTTTTGATCAACAAAAACTACAAGGCCTACAAAATCAACTACAAAACTACAACTTTTATTTAGGATTTTATAATGTTCAAATGATATAATGTTCAACTTCAGGGACCTCATTATCCATTTGCAGTGTAAAAGGAGCTAATCATGGGAACACTGGTAGTGCTCCCTAGGGACAGATTTTTCTGGGAGAACCTACAAGTAATCCACATGAACACGGTGAGAACAAGCTTCAGTTAGCTCAGGACTGAATTAGAAACACTGGAGTGTTGCATACATGAGTGAATTTCTTGCATGAACAGGTCCTCAAACTGTAATCTGAGCTTCATCTTTGGCAAAACAGTTGATAAGGTTTTTTCTATGCACTTACATCATGAAAAAAGTATGTGAGCTTCTAATCGAATTAATTCTCTGTCGGGTCGATTGGACACAGGAATGAGTTTGACCTGCTCTGCCATATAACAATGACACAATTTAGCCAGCAGCTCTTCAGAAGCGATTTCTTTTTATGAGGCCCGATATAAAACTCCATCTACAGCAAGGACAGATGACATCTGAAAGGGTTACAAATGAATGAGCAGCCATCAATCCATGGTCAGCTAGGGCAGGACACCTTTATATGCATTTTTCTTTTGCACGTTACTTTGTAAAATAACACAAAAAATCTGTTTGTATGCAATACAAAGTATATTAGTTACTATAGGCACAATGACATTTAAATTCAGACACTGTGACTCACCTTGTGATTGAGCTGTCTAGCAAATTGATCAACATTCGATGACCAATCACATTCATGAAAATGGTAGCGCAGTTTTGTTTTTTTTACCCAAGCTGCTGGGTTACTCCAGCACAATACAATCAGTTGTCCTGCAGTTTCTCTTTGAGTATTCCAAAACTCATTAAAAAACTCATACTCATTTGAGTATTCCACAACACAGACTAAGAGATAGAGACACTGACCAAATCTTCAGCTTGCAATCACAGAAAGGCCTGAACACTTACATATATCTTTATAGAAATGGAAAAAAGAGATTATTGGAATATTTCGCAACCCAAATTATACAATTGACTGAGAACTTCTGTTGAAATCAGATAACACAAATAATACTGAGTCATGGAGTAGATATCACCAAATTCATTTACAAACACCCTGTGGGAGTAACTCTTCTGATCAGGAGACTCTGAGCCAAAGATTCTGAATCTGAGACAGAGGAAACAATGAGTCATTGGACTAGAGTGCCCAATTCCTGGCAAAGTGGGTTCTATTAACTGCCAAGCACGAGTTCAACCCCGCTGAGGTGCAACAAACGTAAACACCGCAATACAACCTTCAACCTACATTCGCATCAAACAAACTTCAATTCAATTGGAGTGCAGTGATTTTAGTTTATGTCAGGTCCTACGTTGCTACTTGTCATCAGTACTTAGTATCATCGAGTCAAATGCAAAGTTGCACAGCTTCCTTGATCAACTCCCATGCTCTGGGAAATATCTGAAATCTGCAGAGTAAATCCGTAGAGAGACGAGATGATCCCAAAGAGACGAATGTGTAGCTAATTAATGCTGAAGTTTTATACTCACACAATACCATAGTGGCTTATCCCTTGCTGTTCCCTTGGCAACAACACTTCAACCTGACAGCACAAGACTGTGGAAGAGATTACTTATTGAACACCTTGGCTGTAACATGAAAGGGTTCACATCTTCCTTGGCTTAACCTTCTCAGGATGTCAGTATATCAAAGCCGAAGACAGTGTGGTTTGGAGGATAAAGAACGAGAGTCTGGTAATACCCCAGAAGAGAGGAGTTCTTTCTCTCAAGATCAAAATGATGTGCGTTGGCTGCCAGAGATCTGATTCACCGTATTTAGGGTCTCATTACTTACAGTCTCGTTGCCGGGGGATACAGTTCACATTCCACAAGAGGTTCAAAAGGGAGGAATAGAAAAATGGACAAAAGATGACAACAAGCAGACAGACTGGCAGGCCAATAAAATGATCTAAATTTAAGAAATTTTTCTTTCGGGTGTAAGCATTTAGGTTTTCAGGCACAGAGGCTGTAGAATGAATTAATCTCATTCATGAAGCTCTTCAGAAGTTTTTCCTACTGTCTGGAGATTTGCAGGTTTGCAGGTCTCTCCTGTCAATCTCAAGCACAGAGACTCTGCATGGGCGAGACAGTATTGTGCTTGTGATGCCGCAGGTGGAAAAGTTGCAGTTGGTTGGCTTCATGTCTCTCAGAAACTGGAAAGTGGTTGGAAATTGGCAGGTGATCGAATTTAGGGGATGGCAACAAATCAAAACACAAATTTGTGAATCATGGTCTTCCAATACAGTGGGCAATGTAGAGTAACACAAATAAAATGTTACACAAGACACTATGAAGAGTCCTATGGGGTATATAAGGGTAATCTTTTGTATTTTATATTGAACAAGTGGTCTAGCCTATTGGAAAGAGGTGGAAAGGTGGAGAAAATGAATACAATAAAACAAAACATGTAGGCCACTGACATATTGTAAACATGCCTACTCACCTTTTACACCAGTACATCTATAGCCTCTAAAGCGAGATCTGGTTTAAATACACAGGAAAAACCCATACCGTGTGACACTGTTTGGTTATGGAAGTACATTTTGAGGAACTGAAAAGGTCCTGTGGTGTCCGTTCATGGAAACTGTGTAATAATAGGCAGGTCTGCTCATTTAAAAAAAAAAAGTAGCACACCCATAGTTGGCTTATATGTTTAAAAAGATATATTTAAATGAATTATAATGTTACATGCCACCAGCTAAAGTTAACAAGTTCCGTTTTCCTGAGCAGGCGAGGAACTTGCCTCTGGTATCCTTTTTGTGTAAAGCATAGATGGAACTGCAAGTGTCCTTGATACTTCGTGCATTTTGATACATAAATGACACTTTCCCTCATTTTAAAAAGATTTTTTAACACATTTAAATTGTTTTTTATAAAGTCTTTTTTTTTGGAAACAACAATCCCATCTTTGTATTTTCCATATCAGATCCACTGCTACACTTTCAGGAATGCTGTGCTGCACCTTAAGGCCTTTACAGTCAGAGTGGTTTATTTTTGGAAAATATTGCAGACGAGAAAAACCAAAAATATTCAGGGGAAGTGGGAGCAGGATTGGGGTGGAATCAGAATGCCTTTGGACGCCTCTGCACACCTCTACCTTAAAAGAACTAGAGCTGAGCAGTCATTTGATTTATAAACTCTAGTAATAACAGGACAAACAAAATTCAACGACGGTTTCAGCAGCAAATACACATCTATGTGCAAATGTTTGAATTGCATTGAATGTGCAATAGGGGCAAAGTCTTGTCAACACACACACGCAAACAGACAGGTAAACGCTTCTGCTGTCATAGCAACTGGCACTATGACTAATTTACACTTATTAAAAACATACACAGGCTGGTATCTGTGCAAGTCTGAAAATCCAGGAGAAAGGACACTGACCGGTTGCCAGAAACAAGTTTATAAATACATGGTCTCTGTGAGTGCAGGTGATGCACAGGCAGCTCTAAAGCCAAGCTTGAGGTTTGATGAAGCAGCTATGGTCACAGTCAAAAGGCTGTGGCTAGCAATACCCCCATTTTACCTGTTAACCTGTTCTATTCTGACACGAGGCGACGCAAGTGACATTTTGTAGCACTAATGCCCCTTTTCCACCGAGGCAGTTTGAGTGCTGGTTCGGAGCCAGAGCCTAATTTAGAACCAGTTCTTTCTTTTTCGACAGCCAAAGCACCGGCTCTGAAACAGAAAAAGTGGTTCTTAAGTAGCACCAAAACATTGCTGGTCTAGACTTAAGAACCGCTTGGGTCAGGGGCTGGGCTACTCTTAGTGCATTTGATAATGTACCTTAAGTATACCTATGTTTAATACACTTACTTTACCGCAATATGATCAATTATCAGCACACATGATAGTAGGTAGCTCCATGCTAAGGATAACTTTTTTCCGTGTTGATAAAAATGATAAAATAAATGTTATGTACTTTCTCGATTACAACCTCCGTTTATACAAATTACATGGAGCTGCACGTACGAGTCGGATTCGCCGCGTTTGGATGCCAATGTAGGTTCACAATGCCATGAGCATTAACAGTAAAGCAACATCCGGCATTGTTGTTGTGTTTGCCGCTGCTGCGCTAATGTTGCTGGGAAACGAGTACAGTGACGTCAGATTCGGCTCTGTGATGGCTCTCTAGCCGATGGAAATGCAAACCGGTTCTTAGAAGGATCGCCAGTGGAACCAACTTTGAACCAGCACCCGGTTCTTTTTGGTGGAAAAGGGGTATAAGCTTTACAATATTTGAACTGTCATTTAGGCTCTTATTTGCACTTAATACAACTGTCAGTAACCAGTGTGAACATGTCTATAAAAGAAAAGTGTATTAGAACATCAAGATCTAACACTCACTAAAATGCTTATTAAAGAAAAAAACATGAATGCTGTAGAACCATTTCTAATTACACCAGGTAGACATTAACTTCCCCCAAATCGTCAAACAATTGCGTAATTCAATGCCACGTGATCGTCTTGAGTAACAGGCCCTCCTTATTTCAGAACTGGTTTTGCTCAGGTTTGCAGGTAGCAGCAGAGCAGAATACACAATATGCTTTGTGTTCGTGCTGCACCAAAGAGCGGGGGGTCTGTTCGAGAGCACCTGCTTGTTGCTATAGAGCCTTTCTGTATCCATATAAAACAAAAGAACAAAATCAGAGTCACACATTTTAAAGCATAACTTCAAATGATGGGGTTTTACACAATTTTAACTCTGCAAATGCAAGATGGCTGTCATTTTTTTTAGTCATTTTCAGAGCATGAAGGCAAAAGTGCATGCGTGAAAACGCCATTGTTTTAAAGGTCAATATGGGAAGGTGTCAACTATAAATGTTTTGGCTTTGTGACTAGGAGGGAAGTGACCAGAGACCGCTCATATTCAAGAAGTGCTCACAACTTCCGAAATCACTGACAGCAACCTCTGGTGACTTGTATTAAGTGTGTCAAGCTAAATAAGAAAGTTGATAAAATGTTTAACTTTATGCAAATTTGGAGTGACTTGATGCAGTGACAACCGTCAGGACTGAAGACAGTAGAGCGCAAGTGATCCGAGCGCAAGTGAATTTACAGCGAATTGCAGCGGTAAAATCACTATATACATGAGCATATAACGTATGCAAAAAAGATCTGTGTACACTTGTGATAAATGCTACTTGTCTAGCAGCCATGTCCATACACTGCGTCACATTTATCAGAGAGAAAAGAAAGTGCTGTCACAATGAGGAAAACCCTGTGTGTGTTTAGGGTCAGTGGTACACTATCAAAACAGGTTACATAAAATGTAAATAAAATGGCTAAAAACAATCATCTGATACAAAGTTTAAACACATAATTGGCTTCACTATATGAGCCATTGGGGAGCTTGAACAATTCCATTTCTACATTAAAATCCACCAGTTACACTTCACTATCTTATGTTTTAGACAGAGGGCAGGTGGGTAATTCAAGGCTTTTAAGCCTAGGTTGTTCTTCCATTCTTTTCTTTTTTCCCCTCCTGGAGCCTTCCTTTCTCACACACACAAGCAGACTGTCAAGCTCTTTTGTCTCTGGAAAGCTGAGGTCACATTTCTTGGCAATAAAAAAGCCCAGGTTTAAAAAAGAGTTGCAGTAAAAGCGTCAGGGCCTGATCTTCCTCCCATCGTTAAATTGTCAAACTCTAGCTTTCCCATGCTAATCTACACTCTGGTAAAAATAAATAAATAAATAAATAAATAAACAATAAACCTTTGCACAATGTATTCACTGCTTAAGCAAAGTACAGTGAGAGCAGTTTGAACAGAGAATCATTCTGATCATTCTCCCCACGGTCTCCTCCATATTAACTGATCTCATATATGGTATAAAAGGCAGAAAGCTTTGTATCAGACAGATGCTCTGCTATGTCGAGGCAGGGGGAGGAGTGGAGAAACGGCTGGGAGCCCTGTGCCCTACACCGTGTGTCTCAATGCTCTCTGGCCGGACTGTGTGAGGCCTCACCATACAGACACATTCAGGATCAGCTGGCCTGAGGGGAATGGCAATGTCTGAATCTCTCTCTCACACACACACACACACACACACACACACACACACAGTGTACATTCATGCATTAGGGCTTTTTGATACTGCAGTGCATAATAATACTGTATGAAAACAGTATTATTTCGATTACAATTATTTTTTTCCCCATAAAGCAATATGAAATAAATTGCATCGTTGGTTTTATTTATTAAAATGAACTGAACGAATAACAAATGCTACTATTACTAGCAAATAATGCAAACAATAATTCTTTAAAAGAAGACATTTAAAGAAAGGATATTTAAAAACAAACAAGCATTAAATTCTTTGCTGTAGACAATTTTGCAGTAATTTTAAAAAAAACTTCTTTCTTGCATGAGATTTCACCATGAACTGTCATGACATTTAAATGAATTATTCTGCATATAGTCTGCAGTATTATCTCTAGATTAATCAACAGAAAAAGGATTTGACAGACAAAGCAGAGGACTACTGATCACTTTCACAACCAAACTTTAGATGACTCACAACAGCTTCAAACAAAACTTTTAATTGAAGACAGGATTCTGCGTTTCAATCCGATGACTACATCTTGACTATTGGCTCAGCATAGTATTCGGTTTGATTTCCTACTGGAACCCAGTGCACAGAAGGGTGTGTACACTGAAGCACTGAGCAGATTTCAACCAAGATTCTGAAGCTGAAGATTTCAGAAGCTCCATGTCAGCGGAGAACTTTATGACAGTGCATTCAGGATGGATTCCAACTGATCTGTTAACTCCAAGGTCGCTCCTTAACAATAGGCGGTGCAGGGGAACGGAGGGCCGATGACTGTTTGTTAGGTATATTTCCGATTATGAAAAGGAAATGTAAAAAACAAAACAACAAAAAAGTAAACTTCAGCTAGCACTTACCATTTAAAAAACAAAAATATTTTCTAGTGATGCAACAAATTCAAATATGACAAACAATAAACACTCATTTAAAATCAAAAACACGCTCATTTAAACAACAAAATAAGGTCGCCGCTGTGGCTTAATTCAGTGGCCTATAGCTTATCTATTGAGTGTTGGTTGTACGCTGAAGCGATCTTTCAGTGCTCAGCGATCGCTTAGCCGTGTAAAAAACACAGTCCACTCCATGTAACACTTAAGACCTCAGCAGCAGCAGCAGCAGCAGTCACCATTGGACATGTAGCACATGCTCTAGCCACCTGTCATCACAATGTGGTGCTGGCAATGAAGATAGCAGTGAAAGGAGGTGTAAAGCTACACACAAAGCTCCAGTTGGCCAGAAAACCTTCACAGGAAAGTGACTCAAGGTAATAAGTGATACCGATAGCGAACAATCAATCTGGCAGCTTGAAGATAAAAACAAACAAACAAACAAATAAAAATAAAAACTGATGAGAAACATTGCTGAAATAAAACAAATATAAATAAGCCTTCAACAGAAGGTGTCAACAAGCTTCCAGCCACTCATCAAGTGATTAGATAACACTTTAGGGCTCCACTTTCTTCATAGTGAATTGACAGCAGCTCATCTGTAGCTTATCTAAAACTGCAGGCAGGTTTGCCTTTGCAAGTATTTAATTACACCCCAAGGAAACGGTAACAGGAACAGGAATAAGTACAGTCTTGCTTGGACAGGAAAAATGACATAACAGGGTGTGTTGTGCAGAAAAATAATCAACCGCTACCATTACTGACGAGTAAGAAATCGCCAAGAGGTCTCTGAACAACCGTCTCAGGTTTACCTCATACTTCATAGAAACAATGTCACGACTCCCAATAAATAATGTGCAGAGTTTCAGATTGTATACACTGTACATCAGATTCTAAATAAAGAGACTTTAAAAAAAAGTTATTTTAAGTGCATGTCTGAACGAATGCAAATATATTGACTGGAGTTTAACTTAAAAAAGAATTTTTTTTTAACACCTTCAGTATTATTCACATGCATATTGCTCATGTATACCAAGTTCTACCATACAAAGAATTACACTGACTTTAAAAAAGCTGCCTTAAATATGGCTAAATATGGCTTTATGCCTCTAGCAGGAAAAGTACAAAACTAATAACTTATACAATTTATTTGTAACTTTTATAGTGACTTTACTTCCAGAGTAAGCAAAACCTGAGCAAGTCAGGACATTTTTTTTAAGTTAATTGTTTAAAATTAATCAAAAACTTCTTTAGAATTCAACAATGCTGCGGTAGAAACCTAGATATATACAGAACGACTGCACATGTACTATGAACAGAACCAGCTTAAATCTACATGATACATAATTTCTTTCGTTCCACTACTTAATCTTCAGCAATCACAGAGATGTAGCATTGAAGGCCATCATAACATCATTACTCTGCTAAATGAAATCTTAAAGTGACATCAAGATATTCACAACTGCCTTTAGCCACTAAAGTCTTGGTCTGAATTCAGGGAAAACAAATAACTCCAGGAGACTCCTTGCAGCATCTCTCATCTCTAGCTCAAAACTGTCACACACGGCTCTTGTAATTGCCCCACAAAATCAACTTTGGGAGCAGGGCTGCTGTTTTTAATGTTCCAGGGAAGAGAGACACGCTGGTCTGCTGATTGCTGATGTAGTGAGAAGTGAGAGCGGCTTGTGCAAGCGTTTCTGAAAACCATCCTCTGCATACTAATATGTAGTTTCTCTGCTGACTCTAGGATTTAGGGGAGAGAAGTGATATTTCTGTCCCAGCTTATGGAAAACTTTTACAGTGGAGGAAATGGGTCACCGTCTGAGCCTCCAAGTAAAGCACTGGGAGGCTGGAGAAGTGCCGGAGAAGAACCCATTAAATAAAACAATTACACAATATGCAAAATGCACGCTTAAACACAACGCTGTCGCTGCAATTTACAGCTGCCTAAAGCTAACTGCAGCTAATTTGCACTTACCTGCTGACGAGAGGATGTATGGACAAATATGGGCACATATGGGGCTGTGGTGGCTCAAGTGGGTAAGGCTCTGGGTTGCTGACCGAAGGATAGATTCAAGCCCCAACACTGACAATCTGCCACTGTTGGGCCCTTAAGTAAGGCCCTGAACCCTCCCTGTATCATAGCTGCCCCTGCACTCTGACCCCAACCTCCACAGTTTGATATGCAAAGAAAAAAATTCATTCCACTGTGCAGTAATGTGGCGATAACAAAGGCTTCCATGCCCTTAAGTCAATTCAATTTCATTCCATATGGACAAAATACTACAGTGTGTTGTATCACACAATGGTGACCTATATTACTGAACTCCATTGTTTTATCTAAAATGATTTCTGAATATTGTGATTAAAAAAAAAACAAAGAAACCCACCCACGGACTCACTCATGTGAAAGGTCTAAGAGTGATTAATCTCACAGCACACAATGATAATGCCAGAAGCGCTTGTTAGACAGCTCATTCACAAACCTGTGTCATATGGGTAAGGAGAGAACTGAGACAATAATCAACATGTGATGTACTCTGTGGCACAAACCTCTCTCGGTGACATTTGCTGCCATCCTCATTGGAAAGAGGAAGACAGATCAGTCTTATTACATGCCCTGGGATATAGAGGATCTAACAATACAAATGTCATACTGATTTTTTCCCCTGAATTGTCATTTTGTAATCAATTAAGTATATTTATTTTTTTTAAAACCTTTCAAATTATGCTCCCAAATCAGACCCCATGCTACATTTCAAAACCTGGGACTCCTTTTACTACAGCTTCAGGGTCCCTCTGTTTCAACCTTATCCAAGTGAAAGTACTTCAAGGTAACAGATGGACTATATTTTACCCACAGGCTCCACCCGACTCCAAATCCAGTCATTAGAATTTCAAATACGGTGGCTCACTGGAAATCTCCTAAAATGGCCACGCCTTCATTATAATAATCACCTGACACACAAGAGGACATTCAAATTAAGGCTTGAAACCTTGAACCACTCAGAAACAGAGCTGTTCAACGTGTGATGATTAGTTTGTTAGTTTGCATTATAAATCCACAAAAATAAGTTTAACCAGACCTCTGGTATCCTTTATCTGAGATTTATAACCAAAAACATGTGCCTTTCTTTATTGATGTTAGAACATATCACATTCAGACTACAAAGGCTTTTTTCTACTTGTATCTTACGTACATGTCACTGAGTGCCAAGGCTTAAACATGCCATTTGTGCCCTTTAAACTGACTAACCGGTTCTGGGTATTTTCCCACATGAAGCTTTATAACTGACGACTTTATAGATATGTACATATATGAGCATGAATTTCTGAGAAAGCAGAAAAAGGAAATAAAATATGATCAAACTGTCATTATTAAGTACAAAATTGTATCTATTCAAAAATCTAACCATAATGGAAATTCTAATTCTATGGAAACAGACATCCCGCCTCATGGTTTTAGTGTTATTCTGCTCGAATTGTGTGCTCTAAAGGCCAGATTATAACATCACGAGCTGTACGTGCTGCATCACGGTGGTCACGTAGAAAGCTGAGCTGGAGGCAAAACTGTGTACAACCAAGTGACCCAACTCAAATAGCACTATTGAATCATCTGCTTATAGAGAAGTATTCTGGAGCTAGTGCTTTGTTTGTAAAGTGTATCCGGGGAGCCTGTGACTTTTGTCCTATTAGTTTTGTCACAGAGGTGCAAATCCCAAATCAATCATTAAGAAAAGGGCTTAAACCAGAAATCAAACAGCATTAATGAATTAAAACTAACCAACTCTCAATGGAAAGCTCAGGAACTGACGATCTAGAGCCCTAAGAATAAGCCAACATAGAAGTTTTTCATTGAGGGAAATGGTTGGTTGAGAAACCTTGTTGTAGGGGATTCGTCACAAAATGAATACGTCACTTAAACACTCAATCATTCAGGACTTACTGAATGATTTATCAAGATCTTATAAAACTCCACTTCTTTTCATTCGAAATGAAACACACACGCAATGAAAAGTATAAGCTAGCTCTAAGTGTACTTGAATAGAAGGAAATATTCACTGGAGAGCAGAAACTTACACCAAAGCCGGCAGTTTCTCTGCCTAAACAATGGCCAGTTAACTGAAGGTGGAAAGGACACACCTACGGTAGATCAGTGTCATGTTTCTCTTTCACTGAAGAGGCCCAACCTTCCTGCCCCATGCCCTTCTTTTACCGCTGACTCCCACACTCAATGAAGTGCCTTTCTTTTATGACTCCCGCAACTTTTCATGACATGGGCTTACGCAAACCACAAGGACTGACTATAGGCTACACATGTTGAAACGTTGTGATCTTGAAGCTTGTAGACTAAACACTGATCTGTACAGCAAAATATGAAATTCAGCCACAAGGTCAAGTCAGATAAACGTAATTCAGCTATTGATCTCCAGGTTGAATATTACAAAGAACTATAGTGAGAAGTTATGATTCTTCCTTTAGTTATGTGTTATGTGATATTTGCAAATCCACTCAGACACTTAAAATATAAGCACAACATGAGGTGGTCATAGACGATTTACAATAAAAAATATAATGAATGTAATTCATGTAATGTGTAATCTTTAACTACGTTCATTTAGACAGCAGCAATAAAAAGTGCTAGAGACATATCTAATCTCTGTTTAGGAAACCTAAAAGGTGTCTGGAATATGGAGCACGTCCAAGCATGTTAAAATATATAAAGTATATATAAAGTCTTTTATATAAGACTGTGTTAATGCCAATCAAGTAATCCACAACAAAGTGAGCTTTCAAAAGTTTTGCCAATTTCGAACCATGTTGTCAAGCACAGAATCTCCACATAACATGCACAAAATACAATGCCTATTGTTAGCATCCAAATGACGTTCCCTACACTGACAGCGTAAGAGAGGAGACAGGTGAGGGTATATAACAACATATAAACAATTAATTTAAACTCAATGATGAAACTTAACTTAATGTTTAATTATTTAACATTTCAACGGCACACAGTATTCGATTACATCGTCTGCGCCACCAATTCACTGTTCACCATCGTCTGCGCCACCAATTCACTGTTCACCATCGTCTGCGCCACCAATTCACTGTTCACCATCGTCTGCGCCACCAATTCACTGTTCACCATCGTCTGCGCCACCAATTCACTGTTCACCATCGTCTGCGCCACCAATTCACTGTTCACCATCGTCTGCGCCACCAATTCACTGTTCACCATCGTCTGCGCCACCAATTCACTGTTCACCATCGTCTGCGCCACCAATACACGACTTTATTTATTCAATTGCAGAAAGTCATCAAAAGATAGCTATTTCATCCAAAGCAGCTTAACAACATTTTAACAGGGCTTCATTTTTAGTCATTGCTCTTGACATTGATACAGTTTTGTAAATACATGTAAATAAATGGGTTGTCTCTTGGTAAACGTGTGAACAGTCGCTCAGATCTAAACGAGTAAAAATGATTATTTTCTATTATATACTACGTGGCTCAAAATGTCTTCCTGCAGCACGCGTTAATACGCAAACGATAAAGACGATTGAATGATATACATATATATTTAATCCAGCTGTTCTGCCACAGAGGATCACGTGGTCCGCATATTAGATTTTTTTGCCACAGCTTAAAACGACTCAACGAATATACAAAATCGGGGCATGACGTCACACGGCAACAACTAACAACTTCTTGCGCATGCGCTGTCTGCTGAAAGGAGTCGGCAACGCTGTTCGAAAGGTGATTCGCTTCTGAAGCAGGTTGGAAAGTTATCGATATTCCCCCCCAACGTAGAATTAGCCCTTAGTCATCTGTCAGCTACCGCCCTAGTAAACCTCCTTTCAGGCGGATGCGTTTCCTTAGAGCTACACGACCCAGTCGGTGTATATACACCTGAGACACGCCCTGAACCACCTGCAGCTTTTATGCTAAAGTAAAGTCATCACGGGGCCTTACAAAGTGGCCGCTCTGTGCGCACAACTGTTGCATCACGTTTAACAAAGTCAGCCTCGTACACACACACCACGGTGTTCTGCGACACCGTAAACACAACAGAATCACCTACTCGAGCTAGCCATATGCTAACCTTAAGCCACTTTCGTTACGTTTAAACCACCACCGCTACATAAAGCTTCCCTCCGGGAGCCGAACCGTGTCTCTGCGGGAACTAAAAGCGAAGCCGCCGAACTGCAACGTTTCCGACTTTCCGGTGTTGCGTCGAAGCCCATTAGAAGCGAAAGACGGTGTTTTTTTGGTTTTTTTTTTTCAAAAACCAAGAAACTTCTTAGACGAAAAAAAAAGAGTATAGAAGTAGTAAGTTTACATACCGGCTTGTTTACACGATAATAGGAAAGAGCGCCGACATGTAGACCAGATACCAGTCACACCGTCTCACACACACGTCTGCTGCTCGTCCAAACCGCTCAGCACTGATAAATCCCCCCCAGTGTTGTCGTTACTCTCAGCGGTGTGTAGCGTCGCAAGTGGGCGCCATGTTTGCGTTGCGTTACTTCACTGTGAGCTTCTCGGCTTTCTCTGCGTCCTGGAGGCGGAATGGAGCCGCCCAGAACAACCACACTCTCTCTGCTCTACTTTTAGTTTTACACCTTCTACATTTTACAGGTTACTTCTGCCCCCTGTCTTAAAATGTCCGTCACAGTTTAACAGGTGAAAAAAAACTACATTGCATATAAATTAGTCATTCAAGTTAAGAGGTCTAAATAAACAGATATAACCCCCCCCCCCTTTTTAAGAGGGTTAATGGTGATGGATGTGGCCTGGAAAACTATTCTGGAAGAGAAAATCCCTTGTTAGGTTTCAGTCACACACTGAATAGCAATTTTACAGGTATTATAATGTGTTATATATTCATGTATCCCTAAAAGGATGAATCACTTTGCTTCCTTTAAAGAAACATTTCTTGATAGTACCTCAAAACCTCCTAAAAATATTAAATACCCTTTTCCTTTGGTCTTGGGCTTATCATCAGCGGTATATATCATTTGCACCTTTCGTGTGTAATATTAAGATTTACTGTAATATCTCACTTGGCTTGGGGAATCACTGTAGAATTTAACTGGGGTCTATTTGCTGGCCTCCACCATGAAAAGCTGGACAATAAGTGTATTCGGTGACACAGCTGAATGATGGAGCTTGTTTATGGAATGGAACAGAAAAGTACAACTTAAGACAAAAAAAAATAAAAACAGTGCACAAAAGTTTATTACATTTGAGAAACTGCTTAAAGCATGCTTATTACATTTATTGGCCTACTTCATGTTGACTGATCTTAGACCTGTTCTCATATTAGAATTGTTCACTTCATCCATAACAAACATTTAAAAATATTAGCACAAATAATCTGGGCTTTGACAAACTTTGAACTTTAAGACAAGCCAGTAAAACTGTTAGGACTGAAGAGAGCTACTTAAAGAAAAAAAAAGAAATGCTTAGAAGGTAGAGTTCAATTCGCAGGGTCCCCTCAACCAGTCTGTTGATAGTGGCACGATAGCAGAGAAGGTACAAAGCTTCATTTGTTCTCTGGTGTCTTAATTCATAGTACAAACTGTTCAGACACCAATTAGAAGTCATCCATAGGTGAGAATGTTACAAGATTGGGCAGGGGGAGCTCCTCTCGCCGAGGAGAGGAGAAGCTCTCCAGTTGGTCCAAATCCAGAGAAAAAACCTTCTCCCCACTACAGCTACCCAGTCCTGGGCTTGTGATTATTGCTGATGGCATAAAGTCAGAGTTTGTCTCCTTGAACCTCCCTGAAAAAGGGGACTCGTCCAGAGGTCTTCGAAGCGTTTGGCATGTATTCTCTTCTTCAGAATAACATGACATAACAGGGGGGAGGAGAAGTTCTTCCACGTCCTGGACCTCTGGTGAGCAATTACTGCAGCTGAAAGAATCATCATTGTCTGGAAAGGTTTCATGAACAATGCTGAAGTGGAGGATGTTGCTGGAGCTTTGGCTTAGAGCCTCCTGCTGGGAGCTGTCCCAGGAAATAGTAGAGTGCAGAGAAGACCCCTTCTGGGATGGAAGGGGACTACATGGTAGAGGGTCAGTGTTCAGTATTGCAGAATCTCTTCTTATTGAAGAAGTTTCTGGGCTGGGACTTCTTTCTTTAACCTCAGAAACCGGTGTTTTCAACCAGGATAGGCTATCTTGACATTTGTCATGCTTTTTCTCAGCCTTTCCTTCTTCCATTGCTTTCCTCCATGATGTTCTGACATCCATAACTGAAATTAATAAAATTATATTAACAAAAAAAAGTGATACAAATGAAGCAAGTGCAAAGAACCATTGTGTCAGTAAAAGCTTCATCTCATACAAATGCTTGTAAGAGAAGTTTGAATTGAAATCTTACTCAAGCTTTCTGGTGTGCGAGGAAGCTGCTTCTTTGTTGTGAACGGGTCTGCTAATGTATTGAGCAACTGCTCAAGCTCCATACTGCTTCTTCTTCCATCCACTGGACTCATGGTCACAGCTTCAGCAAACTAAAATACAGAGACAATGCACTTCAGCATTTCACTTACGTATAGACCAAAAACATTATGGATGACAATTGTCTGCTCCGTATCTGTCCGTTGCGATTTCTCTCAATTCGCCCCGGTCATCAGAGAGCAGGTATTATCTTGGGAAAGCTAGTGATGAGCAGCACATAGTTCAGAACTGCCCATGTATCGGTTTCCCATGATGCATGCATTTTTCCACCAGAGAATTGCAGGATACCACACAATTGATAGATCAATTACATTTACATTACATCAGTACATACCTGACTTGCTAAATTCTCATATTCCAACTCCAGAATCTGAGGCTTTGGCTTCAACACCGAGGTCTTAGTTTGTGAAAACAAGGGTCTCCTCTTGCTAGCCTGAAAATAGTGCAAGAACAATTATTATACCCACATTCAAAATCAGACTTCAAATATGTCTGCTCCGTATCTGTCCGTTGCGATTTCTCTCAATTCGCCCCGGTCATCAGAAAGCAGGAATTATCTTGGGAAAGCTAGTGATGAGCAGCACATAGCTCAGAACTGCCCATGTATCAGTTTTCCCACCAACTTTTCATGCGGTGTGAAATATTACAAAACAGCACATTTAAGTCACCCCTTTCAAGACTATTTAACCATACATGTGGACATCAGTTATGATATAAAGAGACATCAAAAAGCATGAACCACTCCCACCATCAACAAATTTCATGTGACTAGATAAACCTGGTCACATATTTACATTTTTCAGGGCTATATTATATTTTATAGAATGCACTCTACTCAACTTAGATTTAAACTGCTAGTCACTTTATTACAAGACCTGCTTTATCACTGATTCATATACTTTATCCAAAATCAGGTACAACGATCAATGCTGGCAAATCACATTTCAGTATGACGTCTGTACAAGTTACACAGAAGCACATTTGTAGTTTTAGTACAGTGTTACTACAGGGATATTCATAAACCAGTAGAGTTAAATACAAGCAAGACAATACATCAGCCACTTCGTGCCTACCTGAACAGGGCTGGGTGTAGGAGCAACTGATGGCACCTTAACACAAGCAGGGGTTACAGGGGGCACTATACTTGGAGACATGGGCCTGGGTGAAGCAAAGCAACTGGAAAAAAGTATATCTTCTGTTTTGTCCTCTACTGGAAGAGAGCTGCCAAGGAGGAAGGTAGATGTGAATAAGAAATCAGCCACTAAAAGACTTTATAAAATTGAAAATAAAAAATGTGTTGATCAGGAAGTTTGAGATTGTGGCACCTTAAAAAGTCACCATCCTTTTTAATTTCTGGCTCAGTGATACAAGATTCAGCTTTAAGGGTCCGTGTTGCTAGTTCTAAAGTCATAAAACAAACAAAAATAATAATAATAAAATTAATACAACATTAAGAATATAGGCAACAGGAAGGCAAGAAAACCATGATCAGACAAAACTTAACTTACCAGAAAGTTTAGCTGGGTACTGTGAAAAGATGCTAGCCTTGAAGCTAACCTCAGAGGCTGCTTCAAAGGATAGTGGAGGCATTGGGGAAAGGAAGTCCAAAACCTGTGATGATACAAAATGCATGTCTGACTTATGAAAACATTCATTAGTATAGTTATAACTACTCTGTAGGTATAACTACTCTGACATCCATTTTGAAAGAGCAATAACCTCACCAAAAGTAAACCAGGTTTTCTTCCATAAGCCTGTGACTACCAGCCTACTATAAGAAACTACTTAACTTGATGCCGTTATGATAAAAGAAGCATTAATCTTAAGCAGTTTAAACTCTTAGACCCATCAGGAGATTTTCTTGAACCTGAATCTGTTTTACTTTACACTTACAGGATCATCATTGAGGAAAGAAATCAATGGAGTGTTGTTCAAACATTCAGCCCACTTCTTCTCCCAGTCCAACTGCAGAGTCTTTATGCTGCTCTTTAGCTGTGGTATATCCTCCTTGCACAACTTGCGCCTAAGAAAGGAACAATATATTTAAGGTTAATAATAAACAAATGACAAAACAATGACCTAAATGTTCACCTAAATAAATCAATACTAACCACTGAGAATGTTTAATTACAAAAGGCAATAGCAGGTTAAGGTTTCCGCATTATTTTACAGCTTCTACCATCTACCGCTTGTCTTCATGGCTTTGAATTAGAAGATGCCTTTCTCCTTATAGGTGAGGAGTCACAAATTGCTTTCACCTGAATCCAATAAACAGTTCTGCAGTTGCTCGACAGCTGATTTAACTAATAAAGGCATCATAGCCTGCTTTAGGTCTCCACACATCTAGAAAACACTCAAGTGGTTTTGGTAGTTGTCTCACTATAATGAATAAAGCTACCTAATCCACTTGAATGAGTGTTTTCTAGACGTATTGGGACATAGAGCAGACTAATATGGCTTTTCATTAGTTAAATCAGCTGGTGATCAAGCCTATGCTTACTCTCTGCTCTTAAATACCTCATGCTTTTCAGGGTCTCCTTTGAACGATTCATAAGCAAAGCTTGCTCCTGGAGATGTTGGTGGCTGGGCTGGAATGTTGGACCTGAAAGCTTGGCTCGCTCCTCGCTCAGGAGTTTTAATCCCACATTCAAAAGCTCAAGCAACCGCAGGATGACCAGCTGACTTCCCTCATACAAACTGCCAGCACTAATCTGAGTACACACACAATTTTTTTCCCTTTATTATTGTAAACATGGAAATATACACTAATCTGCTACTTTAAATGGAACATCTATAGCATGTGTATAATAACAGCAGCCCACAAAAACCAATTAGTGAGTGTATGTGACATGTTAAAGACAAGCTACAATTGTGCATTTCCTGACTGACCTGATGTGATGACCTCTCCATTCTTTCCAGCAGAACTGTAGGAACCTTCACACTAATGTCCTTTCCATCCAGCACATACTGATCGACCTTGCCCTCGATCACGCTAGCCAACACACTCCGCTCTCCTTCTAGCCTGGACAAAGCTTTGTCAATCTCTGCCCACAAGCTTCGAACCTAAAATCCAAAGAGGATTGGCCAAAGATCGAAAGAGTTGATGTTAAATAATTGGCTGGCAAAATAATAGAAATATACAAAGAAATTAACCAGATCTTGACTGTTCAAATGACCAAAAAGCTTTTGTTTATCTTCAATCACAAGGTAATGATAAACACACAAGCTGGGTAACCAAGTGAAAGTTACTAAAAGCAAATATAGTGACCTATAAAGCTACAGTTAAACATGACCTGTTCATATTTAATTGAAGTGATGCGTGTGGTGTGAAATTACAACAAACCTTGCAAATTTTTTCCAGAAGGTCTTTTTCCAAGTTGGTCTTGTTTTCATGTTTTCTACAAGGATGGATATAATCAATTTAAAGAAAAGAACCAACAGTCCTACTATGATATGGTTAGAAATCTGTGTATTTACTGAATGATTGGATGACATTAATACATGAAATGAACACTGACTTCAGTCTTTAGGACAAATAGGTTTAACATAGCCAATGCACTCACTGAGCTGTTTATTAGTAACTCTAAACAAATACTTAATTCTATGTGGCATGGGTTCCACAAGCTGTTGGAAACATTCCTGTAAGATTCTGGTGCATGTTGACATGATTGCGTCATACAATACCTGCAGATTTTTTAGATGCAATTCCATGCTTTGAATCGCCTATTCTACCAGATTCAGATAAACTGGGTATAACACAGATGACTTTTGCTTTGTGAAATGGTGCATCATCGTGCTTGAAGTAGGCATTAGAGGACGAACAAATTGTGGCCATGACAGGATGCACTTGGTCAGCTAGAATACTTAAATATGCGATGGCATTCAGGTATGGCATTCTGTGACACAAGACAGATCATCACCATGGATTCATTCAGTTGGGATTTTTAATTTCGATGCTGACTGTCTGTGTGTATCAGCAGAAATCTAGAATAATTAGACTAGGCTAAGTTTTTCCACTCTTCATCTGTCCAGTTTTGGTGAGTCTGTGCAAACGGCAGCCTAAGCTTACTGTTTTTGACAAACAGAAGTAGAACCCTATATGGTCGAAACATTAAAGTTTAATGTGTTGTGCGTTTGGAGATGCTTTTCTGCTCAAACTGTACAGTGTTTGAGAGACTGCAACCTTTGTCAGCTCAAACCAGTCTGGCTATTCTTTTGTCCTCTCTCATCAACAAGATGCTTGCAGAACTGTTGTTTACTGGATGTTGTGTGTGAAAATCCCAGGAGCTCAGCAGTTATAGAAACAGTTAAACCAGCCCTGGCACCAATCATGCCATTTTGAAATTCACCGAGATCTCATTTTCCCCCACATTCTTTCCCAACATGAAGCTCTGGTTGTATCTGAGTGATATTTTACATTGCAAAGCTGTCAGATACTTAAGATAATTGCATAAATGAGTAGGTGTACAGATGTTCCTATTAAAGTGCTCAGTAAGGGTATGTATGTGATAAAGCATATATTTAATGAAATTAAATGCATGTATAAGTAATCTAAAACTTACTTGAGCAAATCATCACACTTGACATCTTCTGCTTTATGGTCCTTCAAAGACTTCTCCAAATGTCTTAAAAAAAAATGTTGTTTTGAAAAAGCTCTCAAAAAACAAACAAAAAAACAAAACAAGCATGATTTTTCAGTAATTAACTCACCTGGCTCTCTTCTGATAATCCTGAATCAGAGCATCTTGCTCCACAGACACTTTCTGGAAGCGTCTCTTCACCATCTGAAAGCGCTTCATCTCCAACTCTTGAGAACTTGCTGGAACTGCTGCAGCCTCCGGAACCCATGATCCATCTAAATAGCCACATTTAACACAGCAATATTTCCATGTGCAGTTGTACAGTACATACAACTGCTCTTTAAAACAAAGCTGATTGAAAAATTGTAAAATAAATTCTACCTGTGCTAAAAGACTTCATCAATTTTAGCATGACATATCTAGCAAAGTGAAGCATAAGATTGACGAATCTTGGCCCAGAAGAAGAGTGTAAATGTGATGCAACCACCTTGGGAAAATTGCTCCCTTTCTCATTCTGTGTACAGAGATAGCATTGCATAAATTACAACTTAGCAAGAATATCAGTTAAAACTTGAGTACAGTGAACTTTAACATACCATTATTTCCTGGAGCCATCCAAATGTCACCTTACGAAATTCAGCATCAGCCTTGTGATCCAAAACTGGCCAGCAATGTCTAAATGACAAAGCATATAATTGTGAAACGAGAGGACAGAAGTAAGAGACTGTAGTATCTGACCTCGTTTTAACTATGACCTACCTAAAAACATCCTGCACACGTGAAGGATTCAACTTCTTAAACAAGAAATGGACAACAAGGTAGGAGGCCTCCTTGTTTGGTTTATCAAACATGTTCCTGTACAATATAAAACCATGCATAAAAACATGCTTCAGAAGGTATAGTGTTCCAATAACAGACTAACAAAGTTTACATTTAATAAATACACAAGTTTCACAAAACACATCATGATATTTAAAGTTCCTACAGCTCCAAGAATACGATCATAAAAAAATAAAATGCAGAAAAGAAGTCATACACAAATCAAATATAAAAAAGCAAAGACATCATGAATGTAAATGTTCTTACACCCCCAAATTCAGATGCTTGATGTTGGTTTTTCCTTTCGTGCTGGCAGCCACATCGAGATGGAATTCCATACTCTGGAGATACCACCATAAATATTTACCACTGGAATCCTGAACATTAGACATCATTCTTAACGCATAAAGCCACTTGGAAGATAAACAATTGGCTGCTTGTCATATGAAACAAGCTGAGCTCAGTCAGGTAGCAGAACACAGAGCTCAGTCAGCTCGCCTTCACATTAAATAACAACAGTTAGCTAGCCGCTAAGCACGACGCCCAACACACCATACTGACGTCTCACTGAACGCAAAGGATAAAAAAAGATATCTTTATCGACTGGACGGCATTAACAATTTAGTTAAACAAGTCCGCGAAATAAAACCCAACTTATTAACGCAGCTAAATTCGCTCCCGACTTTTCTTCGCAAACTACTTCCTATAAACCGCCAAATTGTTTGAGACAATTGTATGACACAGGAAGTTATTTTAACCACACCCGGAAGTACATAGGGGGCTTGCTGTTTTTCGTTTGCGTTAACTCGAAAAATAGATTCTGTAAATTGTATATTATTTATACATTTGAATTACTATTACAAGTATTATTAAACATGAGTCCAAACAAATGTCCACAGGATGCCGGTGTTGATGTATACGGTGTGTTACTCTAGCATATAAACATAGAACGTTAGCACAACGACGCCATCTTGGATAGGGCAAAGTTCCACACTGAGCTCATTGACTAGATTTGAAATTGGCAGAGGAACAATTTGCATATGCAAGAATAATCTACTCATAATATAACACCGTTCTAGGTGGGGGAGGGGTGTCTTATGTTTACAATTTGTGTGAAAAAGCTGCTAGCTATATGAGATTGCTGGTTGGATGAACTACCCAGTGGATCTGGTGTCTATTCCAGGATCACTGGTCATGAGGCAAGGACACACCCTGATTTGGACATCTGTCCACCACAGAGAAAAAAAATGCATGAGTTCTCTTACAGCACGGTGTTGTTTTAATTTCAGTTGACACCCCCCCCCACACACACACACACCCTTTTACTTAATGTTACTTTACTTAATGACCCCTTTGAGATTCATCTGTAAGATTTTAAATAAATAATTGTTTATAAATGCTTTTAAAAATGCATTTATTAAAACAAATATTAAAGAACTTTGCATGTTATTATATTCAAGACACAAATAAATCCAAATACTACTAACATAATGGTTTAAAGGATTATGATTTTATTAAAAAGACAGTACAAAAACAATACGGTTCACAAGAAAGGACTTCATGGTTATGTTGATTATGCAACAAATCTCATTTGTTAACTGTCTTAGGTTAAACTTGTCTGATGGATTAATTGACGGTATAAATACTGCAAATTGTTTATTTCTTGGGTAGAAGAGTGATAGTGATAGATTGAATAGTACTGATAGAGATAGTAGATGGAGGGATAGAATGAGTAGTATTTTATTGTAAAGAATGTACATTATCAGCATCAAGACAAGAACAAACATCAGCTAAAACAAAAGGTCATCAGAAATTCAGAGGAAATTGCCTAGACCTAGTGTTGGCAAACTAATGTTCTTAATCTATTAACTGCATTTCCACTTCAGGGTGAACACTGCTCTCCTCACTGGACTGGCTCCTTGGTTTGCTAGTCGGTTCTGTGTGAGGATAAAAAGGGCCAACCAGCCAGTTGAGTGGTGTGTTGTTAACCAAATAATCCATCACATTGTCAATAGAATCTCTCATGCGTTTCAGCTGAACACGAGTGTTTATGAGCACTGTGTCGGACAGGTCGCTTAGAGCTGCAGCACTGTTGAACCTGGTGTAGACATCCATGGCCATGTGGCCAATGGACAGTGTTTGCTCTTGGATGTTTTGTGGCAGGCCCTGGAGGTTGGACACGAGGGTCAAACAAGTCGTCTGTAGCTGCTGCGTCATGTTGCGAGCGACGGCCAAGGTCCGAGACTCAATTAGCTACAAATGAGAAACAAGGTTTGTATAAGGCCTTTTAACTTTAACTGTTATGTTTTTATCCAAGAAACAGAAAATGTGGTTTTTATAATATGTACCTCTGCCTTGTTTTCTGTGTCACAGTCACTCAGAGATGTAGACTTCCAACCCATTAACACGTTCAGTTTTTCAGTGACCTTCTGGTTGGCACCATCAATGTTCTTTCTTGTGTACTCAATCTAATGAAAACAGATTCATCATTCAAAAGTCAGTCATTACTGATCTGTTACCCCATACATCCATTCAGTGTGTTCATCCCAGGGACAGGGGGGAACCTGAAGGCTATCCCAGGGCACGTAGGGGACACTCTTAACAAAGAGCAACCCCACCCCCACACACAGAAATACCAATCCACCTACAATACAATTCTTTGACTGGGGCAAGAAACCAGAGTACCCATAGGAAACTGTTTCAGTACGGGGACACCATGCAAATGCCACACAGGGTGGAGGTAGAAATCAAGCTCTTTCAGGATCCCAGAGGTGTCTCCAATCCTACTCACTTATGACAACGTGTGGTTCTGAGAAACTTTACCATGACATGTACACAGTATGATTCTAAGTGAAATTTGTGTTGAGCTAGAAATTAGGTTTTATTATTCAGCTATTACATTATTCAAACCAAACCATTTGCATACTGGTGTTGATGCACATGGCTCTTGACATTATCTCTTGGAATTAGCCTATTCATAGATTACAAGATAAGACAAAAAACAAAACAGACTCTAGCTACACAGGTCACCTACCAGATCCATGGTGTGGTTTAACTTCGAAATGGACTCTTGGCTGTTCTTCTTGGCATCATAAACCTTGCTGATAGCTTTCTGGTAGACCCTCTGTCGCAGCTTGGTAGAGATTGAGCCCAGTCGCACGTAGTAGCTGGGTTCATCGGTCTGATCCGCGAAACCTGTGGTCATATTAATCTTTTGTTCTGGAAGAGCATGTAAAAGGAACAGATTTGAGGACATGAGGTTAAGTTGATGTTTAGAAATTTCCACTGGAGTTATATAAACAAGTGATTGTGCTACACTGAAAACAAAAATAAATACAGATTTGAGGTCATTGGTCTCTTGGTTGAACTTGGTCAGATGACTGCTGGAATTGCTTCAGTTACTTATCAAAAAGGACTTTTTTTATATGTTTTTTCATACATTTGACAATAATGACATGACAATAAAGCTCTTGAATATTATAAGCCATTTAAGGACAGCTGTTGTATCATTTATAGAAAAATGAGGTTGCACTATTTTAGTGCAACATAACATCCAACATTTTTGCATGTTTTTTAAAAGAAAACAAAGAAGCCATGGCACATTGTTATTCAGCTGATCCAGTGTTGACTATAATAAACCAGAAATCACAGTCTCACCTTGGCTGTCCTCAGGTGCAGGCAGATAACGCTCTACCAGAATCTCAGAAGTGCTCAGAGCATTGTACACACCACTGCTCACTAGCTTTGCCACTTTGCTCTCCATCACTGTGTGGACACCACCAGTGACAACCAGCTTTGTCTTCTCCACACTCTCCTGCACTACTCCTCTGGTGCGGACCATCACATTAGACATGGTCTCCTTGGCCCCATTCACGGTTTCGGTGACCTGATCTTTAGCACTGCTTACAAGCTATAAAAGATAGTGAAGTAATTTGTCACTGGTTATGTTAAAGAATCTCTGCTACATTAAAAACAATTACTTACATAAATTAAGCATGGTAATTAAAAAACCTTTTTGGTTTATGTTTGTTGGCCATATTTTTTTTCTTCTCACCTGTCCAGAAGGCTGTTGAAGGATTGGCAGAGTCTTCTCAATTTTATCCAGACTCTTACAGGCAAGATCGTTAGCCAGACAGACTAAACAAAAAAATAAAATCTGAGAAATCTTGTTCTGTGTTGATAAAATGTGTAAATCAGTCCAATGCTGAAATACTTACTTTGAGGTTCCAGCTTGCCGATAATTGGCGAGGCGCTGGTGAAGGCAGCTGAAGTGATCATTTTTACACCCATTTCTGCTGCCTCGCACACAGACTTGATGGTTGGATGGTTGTCTTTGGTGCTACTGTACAAGCTTGACACCATGCCATAGGTGGAGCTCACCAGTGGGAGCTTGGCTACTCGAGTAACCACATTCTAAACACCATCAGATTTTAATTAATACAAACTGCTATTATAATATGATACATAACATTTTTAGACTGTCAAATAATGGTATCAAAATAAAGGTACTTTTCCTTGTTGGGATGACACCATCAAGTTTACATGTAATGTACATTTAAAGAGCTTTTCGAATAAAAAAAAACAATGTTCTTAAGGTTTCACAAGACTGTGGAACAGAACACCTTTATTCCTGACGTATAGTATGTATACATATCTACAGATAGACATTACAAGGTGTAGAAATAACATCATTTTAAGAGAAATATGTACACACCTCATTCATTATTTCCACAGGAGGCATGTTTCTCACTGTAAAGTACATACAAAGTCTATTAAACCATATATATTTTTGTATGTATGTGTATATGTATGTAAATATGTAGAAGTATGTATATATGTAAATGTATATAAATATATGTAAATGTGTATAAGCATGTATACATGTATGTATATAAAGGATAATATTTATAATATTTACCAGTATTTCTGTCTTTAAATCCGGACGACAAACTCAGTTTCCTGTCAGCTGCGATGAGTAAACTTTTCAGAATGAGGATCTTATCTCGCTTTTATAGTCGCAGACCAGCATCTCGCGAGACCGTGAACGTGGCCGCGTGTAAAAAAAAAAAAGTAGGACAAAGGTGAACGATTACGTCATTGGGACTTTCTCAGGTCACCTTATGACGGATTGTCTTGTGATGAACCTTTTTTTTATTAACAGTTATAAACAATTGAACATATACATTTTCTCGGGGAAATAAATAGTATTACACAAAGACACACACACACACACACACACACACACACACACACACACACACACACACACAAAGAGTACATTCCTGTAAAGCCTGAATAGACTAAATTAAGCATGATAATTACTCATAAATGAATAATTACAAACTTTTATACATTCCTAAGAGTTTGTATTTATGGAATGTAGCCAGAAAAAAAAAAGATCAAATACATTAATAAATACATACAAATAAATTTACACCCAAACACGCCTGTTACGGTACACATATTTACTTGACAAATAGTCTACAAAATATATATATATATATATATATATATATATATATATATATATATATATATATATATATATATATATGTATGTATGTGTGTGTTTTATAGACTAAAGGTACTAGACTGTACTTTTCCTTAAACTAGTGGTCTACAGTAGCCTATGAGGTATTAAATGGAACAGATCTGTGTTTAAACTGCGGTGTGGTCACTCCCATTGCATGGATATGATAAAGGATTGGTTTGGTGTGGCATAAATAAATACCGGCATAAAGCACGAGCATTAATATTGTTTGGGACTCTAAAAATATTTCTGGTATGTTCTAGAGTAATTGAGCAAGCTTGCTGTAGCTTTCTGAAAGATGTGTGATTCATGGTCAAGTAATTTCCCCTTAGACAGGTCCAATCTGGTTAAAGGTCCACACATCACGTTAACACTTCCGTTAGTGTGTTGTAAATGGTGTAGAGAGGCTTAACAAGATTTTCATTAAGGTTACTACAGTACATTTACTGCTATTTTATGTGGGTTGTTCGGTTTGCTGAAAAACACAGACAAAAGTAACGTTTTCTTTAATGCAACAAGATATACTTATTAAAATGTTTCACTCAAAGTTAATTCAATGCAATTCAATTCAAATTTATTTGTATAGTGCTTTTTGTAATTGACATCGTCTCAAAGCAGCTTTACATGAACATAGAACAAAAGGTTATTATACAGAATAATATAAAGATTAATATAATATAATTTTAAAAAGTTAAACTGATTTAGGATGAATTTTTATTGCTGGAAGACATATGACTACACAATTTTACTGATTCAGACATTTTCAGTATCCGCTTTATCTTGGTCAGGGCACAGGTGGGTTTCAGGACTATCGTGAGGTCACTCGGAATAAGGCAGGTATACACCCTGTAAAGACATCAGGCCATCAGAGGTCAATACAGTATAGGAAATCTTCCTATAGGTAAGTTTTTATAAGTGAGAAAGTAACCCCAGTAACCTAATGGGGGCAACGTGCAAATCTGCACTGACTGAAACATCAGAATTGCACTGAAGACCCTGGAGGTGTGAGGTCATAACATTGCTTCTAGAAATCAGCTCTCCCAGTTTGAATACATAATTTTAATAAAATACAAATTGCATTCCAATATTCCTGTATTTAGACAAGTTATCACTTGGAGGTTTTCTCAAACTGTTTTTGTGCACTATAAGCATTCAATGTGGAAAAGTATGACAGGCCAGACAGGACAGGAAAAACCTCTGAGACTTGAGTCTGTGAACTTGAAACCCCTGGAGCAACGTGGACATTTCTCAAAGGTTTAACTGCAGTGAACAAACAAGCGAGTACAATAACCTTTCCCTTCATTACTGCCACCTTTAGACTATGATCGGATGATATGAAACATGATTTATACTCATTTTTATTGGGTCACTTAACCTAAGTGTCACTTATATTTGAGGAACAGTAGAATAAAGTTTACTCTGAGCATTACATCACAGTCAATAGAATGATGTCACCTTACTGTTACAATGGAGCAGATTCTTTATATTTTGTCAGTTTTCACTAATCGATATAATATCAAGTCAAAAACTATATAAGTCCAAAACTGATCATATTACTAATGTCTTTTTGTTTTCTGGATCCTCTAAAAAAATAATTATGTACAAACATTTCTTTTTTTTGGACAAATAACCAAAATTTTTGTATCCTAATAAATTTTTTGCTTCATTTGTATTTTTTCTGACTTGTTTGCTAATCTTTAATCTGTATTTACGGATTGGTCCATGTGGGCTGTTGTAGTTGCCAGCATTCGATGTCCTAAAATGAACTTTATGCTGTTTCGTGACTCCTTTCTGTTTGAAATCATCAGACCACACAAGCACAAAATGACTATTCAATTTCTGAAAGAATAAATACTCTACTTTATTATCACTCCAGCAAAGTTGCTTTTATTTTCCAGCAAAGTTTTAAAACATATATTTACATTTCTAAGGATGTTTAATTTTAAGCAACTAAACAAATTAAAATATTTCTAAATGGTTGTAAAGTTTTTCACAGAAAATGTAGACCAGCTATACTGTGTAAGTCACTTAATAACTCAACACAGACAAAATCCATTTCATTTTCACTCTAGCAAAACCTAGTCATGTCTTTAAAGTCAATTTAGCAAAGCATTTTGCTCATCTTACATTTATAAACACGATATGTTTTAACAGCAGCAACAGACCTAATAACAAATAAATAAAAGAAATTACTGCATGAATGAATGGATGAATGAATGAATAACTAAATAAGAAACAAGGTCCGTGTATCTTTTGGTCATTCGACTTTCCATTTAGAAACGGGTATTAAAAAAACAAAAAAGAGTGGCTATTTGATTTTCGTTTTAAAATACAAAAATCACAATTGAAATACAACGCGTTTTTCTTTTTCATGGTCAAAAACGGATGAGTAAAATTTTAGAAATGGTTTGATTTTCATTTTATATTTCGAATAACAAAAAAATAAAATAAAATCACCAGAAAACAGAAACGAAAAAAGGCCCGTTTTTTATATTCCGAGACCGGATGTGGTCATTTACATGACAAGAGCACAGGGCGGCGCCAGAGAATTTTGATGGGAGGTGCTGAGGGGGAGTAATGTACAGGTTTTTTTTATATGAATAATAAAATAAAACTCGCTCACTCGATTTGGTAATATTCTCTAATTATTTAGGCTAGTCTGTATGAAAATGTGCACGCCCCATGGCGAGTCAACGTCGGCATTCGGCAACTTCATCTTTTCAGCCGATAGTCACTCAGAAAGCACTTAATAAATAATTAAAATGTCTTTTGACGCGTTCATAATCAATTTGCTGTTACTTTGAGACAATTGCTTTATGCGAGAGCTTGAGGTGGAATAGGCTACTGCCAATATATTAAAGAATGGTTTAGTATATTATCATTAATCAGTTTAATATAGGCTAACGTACGACTAGTTCACTAGAAATATCTTTAGTTGGGGGCAGGCCTACTTAGCACAAGTGCTCCATTTTTAAAAGAAAATGCTACATAATGACATTACAAAAAGTGTGACAGCTGCAAATTACTTCGTTATTGCACTGCATGAATTAGGCCTATGCATATGCGTAAAGACTCAAATGTTCTTTAATTATTTATTTTGTTTATTTTTTTTATTTTCAGCTTATTTATATATAGGCTACAGCCTGCTGATCCCAGGAAAAAAAATCTGTATGGGGTGCTGTAGGGGAGATTTTGTCTTTCTTTGGAGTGCTGAAGCACCTGCTATAGGAACTCATGAATCAGAGGTATTAAACTGAAAGCGAATGAAAATAACCCAGCATACTCTGCAGTTTTTAACCCCCAGTTTGATCAGTTGTATGAGAGCAAACCGAGATCCATCAAACCTTTCGGCGTCCGTATTAATCCGCACTTAAGACATTTGAATGTAAATTTGGACAACTTACTTCAAACACACTTCAGTTCCTCGCCTCCTTGGATATTAAAGAAGACTATAATTAACATGGATTTAGGACATCAGAGAAAATGTGTGACTCATCCAAATGTTTATAGACAGCAATACAGTATATGGACATAAGAAGTCAGTACCCCTTACACTTACCAATATTCACGGATGGATCAAAAGCAGAAAATGGCGTAGCTGCAGCGATGGTGACTGGACATTAACAGAATGGAACTAGAATTTTAAAAGAATGCTCAATTTTCACAGCTGAAGCCTGTGCTTTGCTCTTAGCTTTGGAACACATTGATAATTTCCAATTGAAGAACACTATAATTTTTACGAATTCTAAATCGTGCCTTCAAGCATTGGAATCCTTGGAGCATAACCATCCGTTGATTGATACTATTTTAACCAAAGTTGATCATCTGCAGAATCAATCCTATAATGTAAATTTTTGTTGGATTCATGTGGGACTTTCAGGAAATGAGCGAGCTGATACAGCTGCTAAGAAAGCTTTAAGGCAGACTGTGACTGGATGCCAAATTCCTCCCTCGGAATATAGACCTATTATCAATGGCTATGTACTAAATAAGTGGCAAGACGAATGGAATACATGGTCGAATAACAAACTGTTTGAAATACACCCTGAAATTAATAACAGGTCGCTAATATCTATGAAATCAAGATTCGATCAGGTGATCTTAACCAGATGTAGAATCGGGCATACAAGACTAACACATGAATACTTGCTGAAAGGAGAAGACCCCATTCAGTGCTTGTACTGCAGCATTCCCCTTACTGTCAAGCAGGTTTTGTTGGACTGTCCTGCGCATAATGACCACAGAAGGTTATTTTATGAGGCCAATTCATTTAAAGAGCTATTTTACAAGGTTTCAACAGAAAAAGTTTTAGAGTTTCTGTCATATATTCATGTAAAAAAAATCATTTAAGTTGTCTATATTTGTCTATATTTATTTCTTTGTGATTTTAGGTTATTTTAGTTCTTATTAACCGTTCTTGCCATGAAGATAGCCTCAGTAGCTGACATGGCAGTAAATTATAGCAATTAACTAACTTCAGTGGATAGTTGACACGACTGTTGACTTCAAGCCAGATATGACTATATGATTCTGAATTTGCAACAAAGGTTCATCAGTCAATCTGTTGTGGTGGTTAATGAAAAATATGTTATGACCCATTTGGGGAAAATAATTATGCAGAATTCCTAGTAAATCTGTAAATGTATCAACCCAGTAGTCATTATGCACATTTACACCTGGTCCTCTGCTTAAGGACCATTTTCCCAAATGGAATGTAACATTAAAAAAAACACTGTAACTAGAATTTAATGTACTGAATAAAGTCCAGTGTTGTTGTTTTTTTTTCTTTCAGCAGTTGTTTAATGTTAAGATGTAACCAGATTTAAAAAAAAATCTGTTCTTGGGCAAGGTTAATTTTGATTTTAATTTAATGGGATGTTTACCCTAAAATTCAGAAAGCATAGAAATGTGAAGACAGTTTATGTCATGTACTGTATGCAAGTAAACAGTATGCTGCTGAAGCAGGCATACAAGTAGTGTGCAGCTGAAGCATCCACAAAAACTACTGAACTGTACCCTTGTTGATGAAGTCTGTAAATAAGGCCTTCTCTCCTGATTAAGGTGATGAGATGTCAGCAGCTCTGGCATGAAGGGTGTCAAATAAAACTCCTTGCCATGATCTACTCCCAGCTGGTCCCATATACCATATTCAAGTACTGCAGGCCTATTGGATGAAAAAGTCAATTTTAATAAACTTTTTAAACGTAACTGTTCCAAATCCATATTTGTGTTGTCCCTGTCAAATAAATTAATATAAATAATTATAATGAAGGGGGGGCACGGTGGCTTAGTGGGTAGCACGTTCGCCTCATACCTCCAGGGTCAGAGTTCGATTCCCGCCTCCGCCTTGTGTGTGTGGAGTTTGCATGTTCTCCCCGTGCCTCGGGGGTTTCCTCCGGGTACTCCGGTTTCCTCCCTCAGTCCAAAGACATGCATGGTAGGTTGATTGGCATCTCTGGAAAATTGTCCGTAGTGTGTGAATGTGTGAGTGAATGAGAGTGTGTGTGTGCCCTGCGATGGTTTGGCACTCCGTCCAGGGTGTATCCTGCCTTGATGCCCGATGACGCCTGGGATAGGCACAGGCTCCCCGTGACCCGAGTAGTTCGGATAAAGCGGTAGAAAATGAGAGAGATGAATTATAATGAATAAATAAAATAAAAATTAGGGTATTTGGTTTGATTATACTATACAATTGTGTAAGGTTTTTTTAATCTTAGACAAGCTAAGTAACTGCAGCTAAACAACCATATAAAATACACATTAGCTCATAGTTAAACATAAATTGGAATTTTGATAATGTAAAATATTAATGTACATACCTGATGTCTTGCTTCATGGTAAGACTGATACATAGTTCTGAGCACTGTTCCAATTCGAGTCTCTGCAGCATGCACTCCTTTCATCTCGAGATAACCCTTTATCATCCTTCTTCCATATGTAGGTCCCGTCTAGATTATTACAAATTAGCATGATTTCCAGTTTCCAAAATCATACCAGCTGATATATGTTTATCATGCCATTAGACAGTGCAGCATGTGTACGTCTGTGTTAAGGGATTTGTCAGTGTTGTACTGTAAGGATTATGTTGACTGCGATTACTTACAAATAATGGTAGGCTGAGGCTACAGTATTTAGTGTGATTTATTTACTATTTGTAATGAGCAGGCATAAAAGATGCCAGCTGAAGACCTTTTCGGGATGCAGGACATATGTGTGTGTGCATATAGGCCTACATGTTAGTTCTCACACTCTTTCTTTCACAGACACAGACACAGACACAGACACAGACACAGACACACACACACACACACAAAAAAAACAGGGAGATATAGCAAGTACATACCTCGGTTATAGCTTTTGCCACCTCTAACTCCAAATGCGTGTCGGGGAGTCCCATCAAACTTTTCAGCGCAAAATCTCCTCACATTTCTTGCAGAACATCCTCTTGCTCCCCCACTTTCGTGTGATATCCGCACAGAGATTTCTGCAGATGACAGGCCTTGTTTTGCCATATCTATTATCATAACTGAGTACGGTTCCAAAGACATTTTAGACTGGGCTAAAGACATTGGCACAATCTCAAATTTGGTGCTCTTGTCATGTAAATGACCACATCCGGTCTCAGAATATAAAAAATGGGCCTTTTTTCGTTTCTGTTTTCTGGTGATTTTATTTTTTTGTTATTCGAAATATAAAATGAAAATCAAACCATTTTTAAAATTTTACTCCTCTGTTTTTGACCCTGAAAAAGAAAAACGCGTTGTATTTCAATTGTAATTTTTGTATTTTAAAACGAAAATCAAATAGCCACTCTTTTTGTTTTTGAATACCCATTTCTAAATGGAAAGTCGAATGACCAAAAGATACACGGACCCGTGAAGCGCTATTGGAGTGGATTTCTGTATAAACGCCAAACAAACAAAATGTGAATGAGGAATCAACGGATCCGCTTGCTTTGTTCAAGTTCGCAACGGGGAAACAGGACGGATGACAAGGAAGGCCGGTGGGTGCTGCTTAATATGTTTAAAGGCTTCATGCAATGAAATTTGAAGTTTGAATCAAACAGAGACATGCTGTGCTGCTAATTCCTTCTGGTGGTGTTGTTGCTCATGGATAAAAAGGAGAAATCAGACTCTGAAATGGCTACTGGTATTGATGGTTGAAAAGTTGTTACTGAAGAGGTTGCAAATGATGACGTTACTGCTGTTGATGAAAATGAGTCACAAAAAAGAGTGAGAAAAATGACTGCAAAGGGGTTGCTCTGCTATTTGAAAGTTTGCAAACAACTAGAAAACAGCAGTTAAGTCAAATAAATAAAACCAAACAAAAGGTAAATGATCTAATTTCTCTCAAAATCACAAGTGAAACTACAGTATACCAGATGTGGAAAAGCAAATGCACAAAAAGAATTGCACAATTCAATTGTTGAAATGCCTATGTCTCCGGATGAGTCTGACAAGCAGAAGAAATGGTTTAATGCCAAAATGGCTGAAAATCTGCGTTTTTACAAAGATATCAGTGAATGGGTGTCTGATACTGGAAAATCATTGAATGTGGATAAAATTTGTGACACCTCATCTACAACAAGCAGTGAAATAGGACCTGATGATAGTATTTCAAATGTGTCTACAAAATAATCCCATCACAGCAAAGCTTCGAAAGGTTCAACTACTACTTCAAGTACAACTTCTTCTGCATGGATAAAGGCTGTGGCAGAAAAGGCTGCATTATTACAACATGCTGCTGCTATGGAGAAGAGACATGTCTTGGAGGAGGAGGAAGAAAAGCTTCACATTTCAAAGTGAAAGACTAAAAAGACAAAAGGAGCAACTCATAATGAATGCAAAAATAGCAGCCAACAATGCAAAGTTGTCAGTTTTAAGAACCAGTGATTTTGGAAGTGGAAAAAAGGCATCGTCCAATGATTCAAAATGTAAAAAAATCACGCTCATTGAATAACAATTTACAACTAGAGCTGCCTGGGAATTCTACTCAAACTGCAATGCAATGTTTAACTATACAACAAGTTGCAGGCACACAGGATGGTACAACTGCTGTTCAAAGTAATCCAGTCTCCAATTCTCAATCACAGATTCATTCTTCACAATCTTATTCTCAAACTAATACTGGACAAGATATTTTGTATAACATTATGCAGCAGCAAGCAAATATAACAGCTCAGCTTGTTCATTGGGGGGATGTGGCATCTTCTTCCTCCTCGAGTAATTCCAATTTTCGATGCAGATCCATTACAGTTTGCTGCCTTTATTCAAGCCTTTGAGCATGGAATTGAAAGAAAGACCACAGATGCACAGGATTGCTTGTACTATTTAGAACAGTACACTAGAGGACAACCGAGAGAGTTGGTCAGAAGCTGCCAGCATATGCCGGCACAACAAGGGTTCAGCAAAGCCAAAAATTTGTTGTAGGAACATTTTTGTCATGACTTAAAAATCACTGCAGCCTACATGGAATAGGCTTTGGATTGGCCTACAATAAAACCTGGTGACATTAAAGGGCTGCAAGCATATGCTTTGTTTCTGAGAGGGTATTGCAATGTGATGGTAAACTTGCAGTATATGGATGAGATTAATGTTTCATCGAACCTTAAGAACATCATGATGAAACTGCCTTACCGACTAAGGGAAAAATGGAGAGTCATACTGTGCAAGTTACAAGAACAAGTTTACAGACATGGTGGATTTTATTGATCATCAGGTAAAGATTCTCACGGATCCTCTCTTTGGAGATATTAAAGATACACAACCAAACATGTCCTATAAAGTCAAATCTGTACCTTACAGTGGTAGAGGGCAAAGTTCAGCTACAGTGGCCATCGTTGATGCTGTTGTAGATTTTCACTCTAAAGTACATCCATCACAGCACAGTTCTTCATCTTGCTGCTATGCATGCAAAGAAAATCATGTTTTTGAAAAAGCCCTCTAATTCATAAAATGACTCACAAAGGATTTAATTTTTTGAAGAATCATGGAATTTGCTTTGCCTGTTAAAAATTTGGACATCTTAGCAAAGATTGTACAAGTCGGTATATTTGTGTTGTGTGTAGTCAGAAGCATCCTACTATATTGCATATCTCAGCTAAGAGTAAACCTTTTGAGGAGAAACAATTGAGTAATGCTCTTGTTACTTTGTTACTATGCTCATACTGGGGCCGGAGAACAAGATTGTTCATTGTCCATTGTGCCAGTTCAGGTCAAGTCTAAGTTTGGAGACTTTACAGTAACAACATATGTTTTCTTGGATCCAGGGAGTACAGCCACTTTTGGTACTGAAGGGCTTATGAAGCTGAAGATGACTGGGACAAGAAGGTGCATATTGCTTCGAACAATGGGACAGGAAAATGTGGTAAACACATCTGCGCTCACTGGACTGGAGATATTGGGATTGTCTGAGGATAAATTCATGGATTTGCCAGAAGTCTTTACTCAGAAGACAATACCTGTAAGTAAAAATAATGTGGTTAATCAAGAAGATTTAAAGAAATGGACATATTTGGATGATGTCAAGATTCCCAAACTGGATGCTGAAGTCAAATTGTTAACTGGCACAAATGCACCAAAGCTCTTGGAACCATGGGAAATAATCAATAGTGAAGGTCAAGGACCCTATGCCGTCAAGACCCTATCGGGGTGGGTCATAAACGGTTTTGTAAAGGGAGCAGATGAAGGACAGAAGATTGGCTTTCAAATAGTCACTGCTAATAGGATTTCTGTTACCAAGCTAGAAGAGTTACTAATTGCTCAGTACAGTCACGATTTCAGTGAGAAATCTTCAGATGATCTCAAAATATCTAGAGAGGATCAAAGGTTTATGGAGATAATGGATCAGTCAATTAGCACTGAAAATAGTCACTACTGTATTGACTTACCCTTTAGGAAGTATGATGACATCATGCCTAATAGGTTCCTTGTTGAACAGTGTTTAATGAACTTGAAAAGGAAGTTCAATAGAAACCAGGAGTTTTCAAACAGCTTTTCTCACTGATGTTATCACTAAGGGGTATGCTGAAGCAGTACGACAAGATCAGTTACATCGTACACTTCATGGGGTATACCATCCTAAAAAGAAGACCATTAGAGTTGTGTTTGATTGTAGTGCAGTTTATAAAGGAGTGTCCTTGAATTCACAATTACTACAAGGCCCAAATCTCACCAACACATTATTGAGTGTTTTTACCAGGTTCAGGCAAGAGCATGTGACTTTGATGGCAGACATTCAAGCCATGTTTCACCAAGTGAATGTGTCACAGAAGAATGTGGATTTTCTTCGTTTTCTATGGTGGCCCAATGGTGATAGATACTACGCAAAACTTCACAGAATACAGAATGAAAGTGCATCTGTTTGGAGCTATTTCATCACTGAGCTGCTGCAATTTTGCTCTGCGAAAACTTGCTGAAGATTAGAGATTGCTTTCCAAACAAAGTCTTGAATACGATCCTGCATAACTTTTATGTAGATGACTGTTTAACATCTGTTTCCACTGAAGAGGAAGCACTTCACATGGTTAAAGACTTAACTGCAGTCTGTTCTAAAGGAGGATTCCAGCTATCCAAATGGATGAGTAATAGGCGTAAGGTATTAGCAAGTATTCCAGAAGAACGCCTGTCAAATTCAACTAAAGATCTCAACCTTGATTAAGATGATCTAACTGTAGAAAGAGCACTTGGGTTACACTGGAGTGTGGAATCTGATGCATTCATGTTTAAGTTTGCCATAAGTGAAAGACCACACACAAGACGAGGCATTTTGGCAGTTATAAGTTCTGTTTACGATCCTTTGGGATTTCTTTCACCACTAATACTGCCTTCTAAGTTGTTGTTGCAGGAATTGTGTAAAAGAAACATTGGATGGGACACTGAAATGCCACAGTCCCTATCATGTCAGCGGTCAGAGTGGCTGCAACATCTCAGCAGGGTAGCTATGGTGAAGGTGGACAGATGTATCAAGCCAAAGGAGTTCGGAAAGATCAAGTTGGTTCAATTGCATCACTTTTCAGATGCAAGTGAATGTGGTTATGGAACAGTCTCTTACTTGCGTCTGGAAGATGAAAACAGAAAGGTGAGACTTTCTTTTATGCTTGGAAAATCTAGAGTCACTCCGTTGAAGCAGATAACAGTACCCAGACTTGAACTAGCAGCTGCTGTTTTTTGAATTGACAAAATGCTCACGAAGAAACTTCAACTGAATCTGGCAAAGTCACAGCCAAACTGTATTGAAATACATTGCCAATGATGCCAAGAGGTTTCATACATTTGTGGCAAATAGAGTGTCAGTCATCAGGGATGCAACAGATGTTGTACAATGGAGACATATTGGAACAAAATTAAGAGGCACGTCCATTGAGAACTTCTTGAAAGCCAGTAGGTCCAGGGTCCAGTAGGTTCCAGACTTTCTGTTGGAATCCTCAGAGGAATGGTCTCAATCCTGGTTTGACCGAGGCTTAAAGGATGATCCAGAGGTTAAAAAGGATATAGTGGTAATAGCTGCCATTTCAAAATGTTCGGACAGTGCTACTCATCAACTTTTGAATTATTTTCCTGATTGGACAAAATTGAAAACTGCAGTGGCATGGGTTTTAAAGTTCAAAGATGTGCTCTTGAAACTCAAGCAACACAGAATGTTCATTCAGTCCTCGTTTACTTCTGGAACTAACAATTCTACAGTGGAGCAGGACACAATTAAAGAGGAAATTAAAAGGTTTCGCACTGGATTTCATGGTCAATGTCTTACACCAGACGATCTTTCTCAAACAGAATCAGCAATTATTGAATTTTCTCAACACGAAGCATTCAAACAGGAAATCTCTTCCTTGCAAAGTGGAACATCTGGAGCTAAAAGGAGTAGTAACATCTATAAGCTTGATCCAGTATTGATGGGTGGTTTACTTAGAGTGGGTGGAAGACTTGCTTAGAGTGGGTGGAAGCCATGCCTGAGGAGATGAAATAACCTGTTATTCTGCCAAAGGAACATCATGTGGAGAGACTGTGTTAAAATCAATTGTGCAACCTATACATATTTCATAAAACCCCTTAAATACATTGTTTCAGCAGTTGACAGATTGAAGTTTATAATATAACAAATTGGTTATTCCACTAAAAATGGTTTTGATGAATTGCTAAAAATGGAAAAAAAGTGTTACAACTGTCCCTGGTCTCCCCTACATAAGGTAATTTACCTCAGTCATCTTTGTATTTCATTTCATTTTCATTTCTTTTTTATTTGTTAGGAAATTTACAATGTTGTGGTCAGTAAATTGTCATAAATGCCTGATTTTTTTAAATATCAAATGTGATTAAAAATAACATTTATAATTTTATTTATTTTTTGTATAAAGACCCAGTAAAAACTTTCCAAAAAATAAAATTTTCTCTTAATTATTTCAAATGTCATGCTTTACAGGGTTAAAATCATCTTAGTTCTCCCCAGTATTGGTATCCAGGACTGATAAAATGTTTCTTGTTCTTTCTTCAGAAGATGTCTGCAGGAGAAAGTGCTCTGAGAGGGAATACCAACAGAAAATTGAGAATGGGATAATAGTACTTCCCAAATTGGACCCAAAATAAACATTTTTCACTTCTGCAAATATGTTCATTCAAGCTAAGTGAATATATATATATATATGGTATACTATTTTGTTATACTACTTACAGTAGTTTGAGGTGAAAGACATTGCTACTGCCTAACTGCAAAGCAAGACCTAGACAAGGCCAAGCTTTGAATGCCTTTTGCAGATTCTAAGGGAGCTTTGAATAATAACGGAATGTGGTGATATTAGCCCCAGGTGCAAGTCAGTCAGCCTACAGAGGATTTCTCTCCAGTCCCTCCACTGACACATCTTCTGCTTACTTGTAGAAGGCGTTTGAAAGAGATCTCAGACAGATGAAGCTGTTTGGATGCTGGGCAAGTATAATCAGGTTCCCATCCAGTCGCACCTCCTGCATGTTGTACCTGATATAGTGTGTGTCATTGCCCTTGTAGAACGTTTCATCCATCAGGATGGTTATGTTGTTATTCTGAATATTTCAGAATTATTCTGCATGAAGAAACAAAATACAATTATTTTCTTTTTTTGGGCCAAAGCTTGGTTGTCTGATTCTTTGTATTTTTTCAACCCATGGACATGATAGAAAAATACAATTCAGTGAATAGCCATAATAGTATAGCAAGTACTTTTCACAGCACCACTTAGTATAACAGTATAAAATTTTGTATTAAATTATATTGTAAGAATGGTGAATAATTGTGCATGGGACTGTACATCATCTGTCAAGTACTTTACACTAAAAAATAACAGTGTGCTGTGTCAATTTGATCAAGGATATTTTTAAAGCTCATTTAGATTTTTTATTTATTTATTTATTTATTTTGCCACTGTCACCTTGGGATTGCTTATTAGATACCACCATAGATTCTTTTGAAACTACTGAATAATATTCATGACAAGAAAACAGATATATTAAAATATTAAATATTATAACTATTACAAAGATTATATTACTGCCAAGTGCTGACTAGGCATGATTATGTATGTTTAAATAATGAATAATGAAAAGACATGAAGTTGCACAACATCCAGGCTCTCTGGAAGTGGTGGAATGGCCTCCAATTCATTGTCACAAAGGAAAAGGTATGCAATATTTTTGAATTTCTGGAATGAAAAATACTGATTTTACAAATTAAAACAACATCAAATAGATAATTCTGTCATGTGAAATACTGGCACACGAATGATGATCCCTTAGACTGCTAGGCCATTCATTATCAAATTTCACTTCAATTAAGGGTTAAAGTGGTAGCTTGCTGGATATAGGATACGAATTTACAACCTTCCGATTGGTAATCCAACACCTTAACTACTAAGCTACTACATTTCAGTGTGCTTATGTTGAATGATGACCCCTTACACTGCCAGGGCATTCATTATCAAATTTCACTTGCGATAAATTACTGGAATGACCTTTAAAAAGGTGACAGAGTGGGAACAGGTAAGAGTGAAGTTGACAAAAGTATATTAAGGAGTGTAATGTAGCCCAATTTGTAACATACCAACTAGTCAAGCTTAACCCCAATTCACTATTAACAATGTTAAAATGATTGAGCAACTGTACAGATTTGTGTCACAGCCCCTGAATAAGATATTTGACTACTGGAATTGCTACAAAAAAAGAAAAAAAAACAACGCTTTAATTCATGAGAAGTTTTATATGTAAAAAAAAATGGTAGCATCCACATGAAAATAACAAGGAAAATGCCTCATCATATTGAAGAACTCTGAAGAATTGATTGTTCAGGGCATAGTTTTGCCTTACAGCTGGCTTCTTCAACTTTTGCAGTGTTGTAAGATATGGCAGGTGATCAGGACGCATAAAGAACACAACTGGGTCCATTTTCACCAATGCGATACGACACTTCATTCGGGTCCACCCACAGTGTTAGCTCACAAGGAAGCAGGGAAAAGATTTCCTCCCGTGTAATGCCAACGGCCCAGGCAGCTTTGCCTATCAAAGGGTCCATTTTGTGGTTGATGCACAAGCATCTGTAGCCTGACCCTCTGCAAGGGTCTTGGGGAAACCAGTGTTGCTCGTAGTACTCTAAAAGAACAAAAAGTAAAGCAAGATAAGAAAGGATCCTCAATACTATTTTCTATTTTCTGTCACGCCACCTTCACCACCCACAAGAAGCCTACAAGCACTACTCACTCTACTACCACCCAGGTCTAAAATCAGGTACTAGGCTAAGTGAATTAAGGCTGTAGTATTGATCAATTTTTAAAAAACCTATAGTTTTAGGTATACCAAGATATACTTGAATATGCAAGGCCTACAGCAGATTCAAAATTCCCGCTTTGTTCTGTTTTGGTTTAAATTTGTTTCCCTTTCAGAGAAGGCACAATGTAGAACTTAACCATAACTAAAGCCCAGTAACCATAGCTAATTTTATAATATAAAAGTAATGACTAGAAGGAAAAAACAGGCTGTAATGAATATTGAAACTCCTCGTACCAAGTAGCGTCTTCTGTAGGGAAAAGTTTAAGTGATTAAGCTGATCTTCACTAAGAAGGCCAGTCATCCTGACCAGACTGCTAACAAAATTAGCAGCTGTAGAGACTTCTGTTCTCATGTTTGCCGAACAGCAACACCTGTAAAAAGACCGATGGATTAGAAAGGCGACGGATTGGAACCACAGTCGGGAAATACGTCTGTTACTGTTCAGGATGAAAGTTACCTGATGAAATATATTATATACAAAACAAAGAAGGATTTGAAGCAACTTATATCCAAATAATCTGTGATTACAGTGTAATTGTCAGCTCTGACATTGAAGCAAGTGCGGACAAATTTCCTGCTCTTTCTAACTTAAACTCTCTGGCTGTCACAAAGGTTCCATCCGAATACGCTGTAAAGTCCTTCAAGTGACGTCACACAGTGTTTTCATTTAAATTTAAATGAACACATCTAACACTAATTAACTATGAACCGAGTAAAAGTACAAACCCACATACATAAACAAAAATCACACATGACTGTTATAGCGTGAATGATCACATCCCCTGTTCTTTATTGCAGAATGGAAGAAAATTCAGAATAGATGTTAAATGCTGTACAATTTAATTTTTGTTTCGGACAGTGTATTATTAACAAACGACAAAACAATTGTTCCTGTATCATTAGCCTATGTAGACGTCCCCATTTCTGATCTAAATATTAATATAGTGTATTAGGGTAGCATGTTGTCTGCTATGATGTATTTGTAGGAGCCAATGTTGTAAATGCATTTTGGGCTGTCACCAGGTGGGGGCAGTGTGTGCACAGAGGGGTTAAAAACAGGTGTTTCTTACAAGTGGAGGAAGTTGGCTTGGTGGAAGGGGAACACGTACAATTTTTTTTTTAATATATGCTGTTTTTTTTTGTAAATATATTCTTGCATTATGTTCAATAAAGTAGATAAGTTAAAATCTACTACAAAGGTCTTTTGGTGTGCGTAAAGCGTGCGCGTTTTATCCAAGCCATCAGCAGCTATAGGAGCTGCTGGAACAAAAGTAAAAAACTAGTTCCCGTTGGATCACTGAGCGGCGTTGGATGGATTATACGTGAAGGACCAAACAAAATACTTGATTTTTGATTCTGATCCTGTTGGCAATGGCTTAAAAAAGAATTTATTTTTTGTGTTTATTTTCCTTATTTAAAATTTATGTTTACAAATATCTGCATTAGCTGCACAAGAAAAGAAAATTATTATTTCTTCCACAACCATGTTATACAAAATGGTTTGCTAAACACACACACACACACACACACACACACACACACACACACAAACAATCAGACAGACAAGCACACAGACGCAGATCGACAGACAGACAGACACGCAGGACCTGTAAAATAACTCAGTGCTACAGCGACATCTAGTGGACCAACTGGTATAACATCAAATCTATGTTCTAATACTTTTTCATGCAGAACAGAGAATTTGACTGTAATATATGTAGCAGGCACTGGTTTATCAAGACTTTATTAGCCTAAGTAGCCTTCTAAACTCTTTCCAGATGGAAACAGAACTGCTACAAGACAACACTTGCTTAGACAAATGGAGGCACTACACTACACTATACTACACTCCACACTACCAGGGCTCTCAAGTTTCGAAGACAGGCAAGAGTGACATCTCCAACACTTACAATAAAGTGCTACATCTACTGAACTACTAATGTGACCTAACAACTACACGAGTCAATACATAACAATTTTTAAGGATTTCTACTCCCTCACTGATGTAAGAAGCACAGAGGTAGCACATATCTCTTACTATATTTTTTATACACCAATTAAGTCCAAAGACAGAGATTAGTATAGCTATCTACCATAACATTAAAACCACTAACAGGTGAAGTGAAAAACATTGATTAACTCTTAACAACGGCACTTGTAAAAGATTGGGATGTGTGTGTGTGTGTGTGTATATAAATCTCAGTTCTTAAGGTCGGTGTGTTGGAAGCTGGAAAAATGGGCAAAGATCTGAGTGACTTTTACAAGGGCCAGACCATGATGTCTAGACGACTGCGTCAGTGCATCTCTAAAACTGTTCCCGATAATCAGTGGTACACTTCAATAGAAAACTAAATCTCTGTCGGAGTTGCTTCTCTGGCTCATAGATATTCACTGAGAGCCAATAAACAATGAGTTGAATGAGAAATAAATTGGAATGGATTTATCACTATTTCACATCCAAGTCTACATCTCTAGCATCTTTTAAGGTTGAGGTAAGTTTCTGTATTTTAATTCTTTCCATCAAAACCTTTCCTATCCAGAAATACTGTCATCGTCGTTCACACAACACAGCAGCAACAATATACGTTGAGGCTTCACTTTTTTTTGACGAGTGCAGTCAGCTGTATTGAAATGAGAGATTTTTCAAATCCAGATGTTCTCTATAAACATTGTAATAACTTTAAGAATGACCAAGTTTGAAAAAGAACAAGATTGTGACAAAACATCATTTACCATGATCATTTAAATAAATAAATATAAAAACAGACATGCATGCATACATATATACATACCACCTTATAGCTCCAGGGTCCTGGATTCAAGCCTGAGCTCAGGATACACAAAAAGAAAGCAAAAAAGCTTTGGGGCTGTTTTGTGGCTGGTGGAACAAGAGCTGTTGTCACGACTGATAGAATCATACTTTGTCAAATACTATAAACTTGACATTTCAACTGTAAACTTGATCAAAGCAGACTTAGCCTTAGCTGACGGAGCTTTCACAATATACTAATGCAAGAAAAAAAATACTTCCTACTCAAAATAAAAATTCTTAAAGAATCTGTATTTGAACCATACTACTGAAAAATCAACTAAACAAAAGGAACAAAGAGTGGACCAGTCTCCCAGTCTCCAATCTGGTTAGGAAGAGTGTTATTCTTTTAGTCTCATCTGGAATGAGTTGTTTGGCTTATTATGAAATAGATAATAGAAAGGTCTTGGAAAACAATTTATTTTAAAAAACAGCCCTTGGCTTTACATTTAAAATGCACAGTAATCTAAACACATTCACATTTGTGTAAAATGCACACATATTTACACAAGTCAGTAAGCATTAAAAAAAAAAGTTACACAGAACAGCTCAATAACATTCAATGTTTTAATAATAATACTTTAGATGGAAAAAAATCATGTCATTAAAACAAACCAGTTATCAGTGTGAAACAGGTAAAAAAATGAACAATGTTAACATTGCTTTGTAAATGCACATTTAAAAAATAAATGGTTACAAAGGTTGCTAATCATCAAATCTTATGTGCTTATTTGCCTCTTTGGTCCGAGCAATGATGATTTTCTCAGCCTTGGAAATAAGCTAGGAAAAGAAAATATGACAAAAATCTCGTTAATTTGGCTGATTTCTTTGAATACAGAAAAAAGTAAGAACAATAAATAAATCTGAAGCACAAATTTGGATACTTACTTTTTCTGTGCCACGCTTTTTATCCCTGGGGCGATTGAGTTTAGCCTGTCGATCAACCAGTATCTTCTGCCAGTACCTCTGTTCATGATCACCTTAAGATATAATTTGTGATTAAAACACATTTTATGAAAGTTATACATAATAGCCAATTACACAAATGGAGGGAATAAACCTGAAAGTGCTCCCATACATAGAACCTAAAGACTGGTGGAATCTTCATGTTACATTTCAAGCTAATATGACAGGATGCTAGCGGACAATCTCAGGTAAAATAGTGCAATTAGTGTAAACCCTAAGTCAAGATAAAAAGTAAGCTGCTTGGCTACGTTTATCTGATCCAGGCGCATGGGCTTTTTTAGGTTTTACTGTTTATTATTTTCCATATACAAATTATTTGAAATTTTATGAAATCCAGAATTTGTCATTATGTAGTCTGTTGAATAAACTGTTTGCTATTCAGACATATTGAACAAACAGCGTTGTGCCAAGTGATACAATATACTGTGATGTCACACAACTATTGTTTTATGCTAGAATTACTGCTGAACAAACAATAATCTCTGAAATAGCCTACGTCGGAATGACCATACTCTGTCCAATTTTGGCCTAAAGGGTATAGGTTTTAAGTTTTAAACTTAAAAAGTTTAAAACTTGCATTCTTTAATGATTTGCATTAAATTTACTAACCAGTCAGGACGTCCAAAATCCAGTTGTGCTTTTTCTGCAGTTCGGATCGAGCCGTAATGATGGCTTTGGCATCCTCGGGGGTCTTAAAGCGGATATAACCCTCTGCATCTCCCTCTACAATGTCCACGTACTGCACTGCAGCAATCTCAGACAGGGTGTCCTACAAACAGAAATATACAGAAAAGAGATTTATATATTACTTAAATCACTCTGTACTTTAGCTAATTTGCAACTTGCCATGAGATTGTACCTTGACACTTTTTTTGTTGGGCAAAGGCTGATGGTGGGTGATTTTGAGGATGACCCCACTCTCAAACTTCGGCCCATCCAGTGTTTCTTTTTTAGGTTTGCAGTCACCCCCTGTGCAAAAGAGAAAAAAGAAAGAGCGGTGAACCATATATACAGCAAACTAATGCTAACACAATGTTCCTTTGCTTTATTAACAACATACCTAATGAGAATATGGTTACTAATTAAATATGAACAGGAAAACATTTCCATCAAACAGATTAAATGAACCTGTAGGTTACTCACAGTGTTTTCCACCGTCCTTGATAGGTTGTAGATTGCCGCATGCCATCGTTTTTTGAATATCACAAATATTCTTCTTCAGGCTGGTCATACACTGCTTCTGGAGGGCCAAATACTCCTCCTTCAGCTCCAACCACTCTTTCCTGCAACAAACAAACAAACAAAACCAAATAAAACATTGTTATGGCTAGAATTTTGACTTTTCAAAATTAGAGCAAGAAAAAGTTCTCTCGTCTCCACCCTGAAAGACTATGTTAATGTGATCTTTAATGGTGTACCTTTTTAGTTATTTCCTTTACATTATCCATAATCTATAAAGTTAAACTTCCAGTTAAGAGTGGCTCCTGCTCCAGTAATCTCTACTACATGTGTTGCATACCTGAACTTTAGCATCTCACTTTCTACCTCAGACGTCTCAGCGCGCTCATTTAACAGCACTAAGAAACGAGGAGTGAGAAAAGTTCTTACTCATGTCATCATGTTTAATATTGCTGAAAGCTAAACTAATTGTAACTGCACTAACAACGTCCCCCTGTGATATCAGTGCAGCACACAGCCGCAATCATACGTCATCATTCATCTGAAACACCAGACCCACTAATCGCATCTACATATTTGAATACAAATGCTTTTAATATCTTTCAAGGTTTATTTTGCTTTAAATTCATTATGATACCATTTTCAAAGCAAGTGCTACATCATCTTGGTTCCGAGAAACTGAAACCCAACAGTTTCTAAGGAAGCTTACTTTGAGAGAACTCGGAGAGGAATGACCTCTTCCTCAATCTTCAGCCGCTCCTTATATTTCTTCTTTCTCTTCCTTTTGGCTTTTGACATGGAATCATCTTTCTCATCTTTTTTTCCATCCTCCATTTCCTTTTCTTTAATGTTCTCAGATGACATCTCTACGGAACAATGAGAAACTCCAGGTCACATCTACGCATCTCCTGCCAATACAACTGAACCAAACAGCTAAGCAATTAAAAGGATCAGATCACAGAATGTGCTTAAGGAATTGCAATTTCAGCTATCAGTGTTCAGTATAAAACCCTTTCCCAGCTTTGCTACTGGTTTAGTAAAAGTCTGGGTTGCTACCAAGAACACACACATTATCGAGCCCAATATATTTTCTTAATCTAGTAATAAATTGAGCAGTCTACATTAAGTGATCATGACTCCCCCACAACCACCATTCAGGCTCCGAGAGCCTTCTTACCCTTCGTGTCACTCGCCTCCTCATCCACTTTCCTCAGTTTGGCAGGCTTCTCCACCTGCCCTTCTCCTCCAGACAGTTCTGAACTGTGTGACCGGCGTCTTTTCTTATCTGCCTTCTTCTGTGAAGTTTTGACGCCAGTCACGCTTTCCGTCTTGGTGCCTTCTGAAGACTGTGTTCTTTTCCTGTTAGCTGCCTCAATCTCAGTGTCGGTCACCTTCTCGGTTGCCATTTCTTCAACAAAATCATCGTTCTGCTGACTGCGTGCTCGTTTTTTCTTTTTCTTCTTTTTCTTTCCATCTTCATCATCTTCTCCTCTCCCCTCATCCTCATCTAAAGGTCAAATGAAGAAATACTCTATTTAAAAGTCAGATCTTCAACATTTATTAAGGTCCTGGTGCTTTACTTGTCAAAATAAATGGCCTCATAAGCCTCCATCAATAACTGGCTTATTACTAATAGCTATAGTATAGTTGCTTTTAATGAAGAGACTTCTGAATGTATTTTTTTCCTGTCATTAATCATTTCTGAGACATTTTTTCACTTGTCATATTTTATGATGCCAGATATAATATGCAAGCTGCTTCTGCAGGTCCCAGTACCATTTAGGATGAAACTATGTTATCAAAGGCTATGATATAATAATATAATAACTATGTTATTTGGTTGATATCACTCAACCAAAAGCATAGATAAAAAATAATACTGCTATAAAAAAGGGGGGACAAAAAAAGAACGAAAAGGCCAGTTAAAACCAGTTATAACCAAAGCCATATGCAATTAAAGTTTTTTGGGGGGAGAGCAGCCAATGGAGTAAGACATCTGATTTGAGACTCCTGCAGAGTTCATGGTAATTGTTATTTTATAACACAATTTAGATACATTTACCCCTAGTGTATTTTGTTAAAGCATTTTTCACCTCCTGGACATATTATCATGGCTGGTAAAACATTGGCCATTTGGTACTATTCGTGTGTTCTTAAATTCATTTATACTTAAATGTGTCCTGTTAAGTTGAATTCCGGTAATCCGGATGCAGGCGCACCTGTCTGTTTCATTAGCTGGAATATACGTGGCATGAGTAGCCCATTTAAACGTGGTAATGTTTTTAGAAATTTGAAACAGCTTAACTCTGACAGTGTTTTTGCAAGAATCTCAAATTTAAAGATCATTATAGGCTGCAGGCTTCTTGGATAGGACATGTCTTTCATTCCAACTTTAAATCAAGAGGAGTTGCTATTTTGATCAATATAAATATTCTACCAACTGATGTTATTGCTGATAAAAATGGCAGATACATTAAGGTTGTGAGCATATTAATGCATTAATAAGGTGCTGCTGCTAAATATCTATGCACCTAACTTTGATGATGTTGAATTTTTTGACTTGAATTGTGTACTTGACCCAGTGCTAGATAGATCTGGTTCACAGCCAATATCTCAGTCAGCTATGTCAAAATCCTTTTCTGACTTTATGAACCAGAATGGGTTGGTTGACCCTTGGAGAGTTCGTAATCCTTTAATTAAAATTTTCTCCTTTTCCTCTCAGGTTCATCAATCATACTTAAGGATAGATTATTTTTTCATAGATAACAGCTTGAACTTGTCTGTTGCTGCCGTTGATTACTCAAGTATTTTAATATCAGATCATGCACCACTATTTCTGGATATTCAGCTGTCCACACAGAGATCTACTCCCCCATTGGAGATTTAATTCTCTATTGTTGGCAGATTTCTCTCTAATTCTATTGAAGAGTTTCTCCTTTTCAATCAGAACAAACTTACATCAGCATCTTTACTTTGGGAGTCACTGAAGGCTTTCCTTATAAATTTTTCATACTCTTCTCATTATAATAAAAAACATAAGACCAGGCTACAGAACTCACTTCTGCTATTGGTATCCTTGACCAAACTTAAAATGACTTGTATTTCATAATTAAAAAAGGCCAGGACCCACGGTGGGTGGGTGGGTGGGTGGGTGGTGGTGGTGGGGGGGTTTGTTTTTTTTTTCTTTTTCTTTCTACTTCTTTTCTATTATTGTTGTAATTCTTTTACTTTACTCCTTTTTCATGTAAAACCAAAATGGGATTCTGTATTATTATTTGACTTTGTTTGCAATAAAAAGACTTTGCATAAAGTGTTATGTATGAGCTGCATTACCCTTTGTGCTATCTTGGACTGTATGAAAAGGAATTGTTTTTCTCGCCAAGGTTTTGGGAAAAATGCCTGCCTTCCTTGGGGCATCCTCTGGAGGGTTGTTCAGCATCTAAGACATGACAGAGAAAAAGAGAAAAGAAAAGATTCAGCAACTAGCATGGTCCAAATTTTTGTGTATACCAGAATGGCTTTAGCTGTATTTTGTTTTCACTTCACTATAACAGCTGGGTATATGCAACATGTAAATCTGAGCTTAATACTCATAACCAAGTTCATCTGTAAATGCACACGGGTCTACTATTATCTGAATGCACCCTATGTGAACATCTCAGGCATGGCATAATTGCCTCATGCTATATGTGGACTGTAGCTGTCAAAACCTTTTAGTGGTCAAATATAATCAAACTCAGGGGCAGTGTGATTGCAGTCTGACAGTGAATATAATTCTGAATCAATCCAAAAGCAAAAAGGGAATTAAATATATCATGTTTTATGTTGCTTATTTTGTAAATTCATTTTCTTAAACTGCAACATGAGCTAAAGGGCAGAGCTGTAGCACAAGAGAAATGAGTGATGAGTGTTCGCTAGTTGGAATCTTTTTTGGAAGAATAATAAAGAAAATATAACTGATGGATGCTATACACAAAACTTTAAACTAATTGTTTATATATTTGTCCCTATAGTTAATTTATTTATTTTCTGGTGTTCTCCATGCATGGGTAATGTGTGTGTTTCCTATGCACACTTGGCAATGGTCTTTATACACTTTCCTGGTCCCAAATTCCAGGCTAATGAGTATTACAAATCCATTTTTAGTCCTACATGCCACTCACAGTAAAACAAATCTGAGAAAGATCATTACATGAATCTGAAAAGACTGTATACCTCAATGGCTTTCTGTGCTTGTGCTTGAGTCTTAAACTCCACGAAAGCAAAGCCCTTGGAGTCGCCTGTAGACTTGTACCTGGGGATACTAACGTACACCACATTCCCACACTTACTAAACACTCGTTCTATCCAGGCGTGGGTAACATCTTTTGGAAGAAGTTCCTGAAAAACAGAAACATCTCAATTAATTACTAGTGAACCATGAAATCTGAGAAATTACACTATATTATTTAAAGAGGTGATATTTACAACATATACTGTGCGGTCATCTATATCTCTTGGACTGTCACCGAGTGGCTGTTTCCTCCTTATTTGTGTTCCTTCAAGATTAACCTAACAAACAAAACAGCAAAGATTGAAACTGGTGTAAACACGGCACTCTCTAGTTATTATAAATAACAACTTCTGTTAGTACATGACAATTTTTACCTCTACCACTTCTGAATTTTTGAGTGCTCTAGCTATCAGCTTGCTATCCGTGGTCAACTTTTTCATTTTGTTGAATGATGTCAAGAGAGAAATATCAACATCTACAAAGGAAAACAAAATCATTCAAACTTTATAGACTAGAATATAAGCCGTTATTTTGTCACATATACATTACAGCACAGTGAAAGTCTTTCATCACATATATCAACACTGGAGGTTGGGGTCAGCCAAGATACATTGCCCATGTAGGAGTGAGGGTTAAGGGCTGGAGTCTTAAATAGGAAAAAATAATTGCCAATTTCATAATTACAAATTAAAAATAGCACTTAATATTTGGTTGTTTATCCCTCTTTTAATTGCAGAAGCCAGCACCCGAATGAAATCACCAAACATATTGTCTCAGGTTTGTACTGCAACTTCGTATACAGTAGTTGTTGGTGATTCCTCCCTTTAGTCCAATCTTCCTCACCAGTGGTTTTTCAGGACATTCCAGATTGTTGTATTGACTATGCTGAATGCTTATGCATTGGCCCGGATCAATTATGCCCCTTTGATCAGATTCATAAGCTTTCATCCAATCATGGCAATAAAAAGTAAATAAAATCATACTGATACAGGCCAGTGGCTTTAAATGCACAAGAGCACAATTGTTTTCGTTTCTCAGTTCTGGGGCTTGAACACTGACCTTCCCATCAATAACCCAAATCCTTAACCATTTGATCCACCACTGCTATAGAGCTACATGTAAATACTTAAACTCTGCCAGTATTTCAAGTCAAGAAGCTTTTATTGTCATTTCATCTATATATAGCTGTTGCACAGTGTCATATAGAACAAAGACAGAGCTATAAGGTAACTTAGGACTTAGTAAGTAGTGCATCTGTGCAACCTGGTGTAAACAGAGCAGGACAAAAGACTGCGCAAACAATAAATACAAGACCTCACACCAAAGACAAGTGTAAATACTGAAATGAACACATTCGTATTAAAGCAGCAGTTACATTATATTGGAAAGTATTGTGCCAAACAGCAAATGAACTGAAATGTGAGACAACACGTGCAAAGAGCAAAAACAAGCACGTAAACAGTTTTGATATGATTTGAAGCTCATTACTTACACCCATCTCTTGACTGCACGATGACGTTCTTCAGAAATCTGTCCTTGTGCAGATTTACGTCACCAAACCAGAACTCAACTTGTCTCTTAACGTCTGTTAGCAGCTGTTTGACTCGAGACCGCTTCTTTTTCTCACTGTCTCGCTTCTTCTCACTCGGCTCCTTGGTGGACAAACTGTCTCCAGCCGTCATATTCGACACCATAGAGTCAACCATATCCACAACTAAACAACTCTTACACCGTTTAATTGTTTGTCACAGGCGAAACGGTTAAAACCCAACCGTCATTATTAGTAATCAGTGAGTTAGCTTGAAAGCTACTCGGCTAGTAAGTCTCTTGTTTATATAACGTTTCAGTACAAAACCGTCTAATACTAAACGAGGTTCGGCGCTACCTACTCGTGCATTTAGATATCACAGAAATCTCTGTAGAACATTTTTAAATTTAAGCACGAAAGTCAATAGTTTGTATCGAATTCAAAACTTCTCGGTGTGCAGAAACTATCGGCGCATATCGATGACGTCGAAGCGAAGCGCGCTGCAAACACAACGGAGGTCACGTGTCGGTTATAAAATACACAGTAAAAGAACAAGTAGTTGTTTCTTTCTACTTTTTTTTGTTTCTCTTTTTTTCTTTACTGTTTTTTTATTCGTTTATACAAAACGTTACAGTATAGTGTTTCATGTATAGAAATTAAATAATCATTAAATATATATATGGATGTAAATAAATAATAAAGTGTATAATGTGTATGTTTCTTACATTATCATACAAAGATAGAAAGAAAGAAAAGGGGTGGAAAAGGAAAAAAGCGATATATAGAGAAAACATTGTCTTTCTAAGTTTGCAGTGAGAACTTTTTTCAGGTCAAAATTTCAGTCTACAGACACCCAAAAGGGAAGGAACATAAAATACATTAAAAAAAACCCATACAAAACAACAACAACAACAAAAATATGAGCCCACTGCGATACTGTATAATCCGATAATTTACAATGGACTGTCAAGAGATACATGAAATGAACTTAGAAGCATTTTGCTCAAAATTTAATAAAAAAATATTATTAAATACTTATAAAACACAAATATATACAATGAATCATTCATTTCCATAAAAATCCAGCAGTGAGAAATCCACTATGAGGTGAAAATTGTCTCAAACTTCTCCAGTTTCCTTCGCACGTCCTCTTCCAAGCACTGGTCAATTCGTGTCCTTATTAATTGTGTCAGGCTTCTACAGAAAGTCTTGGCCCACTGGCTTTCTAGACTGCGGACAGATATGTCACTCACTTTGTACAGGATCGTCACCAGCTTCTCACTGCTACTCACTTCACATCTCTGAAGAACCCATTGGGCCCAGTCTTGCCACATACTATTTTCTGTGAAGGACACGATGAAGCAGGGTGTTTGACAGAGGCTGTTCAGGCGCTCTTCTTCAGCATCAGTTACATTGTTCCAAATGGCACTAAGAAAATCACAATCAGATGTGTACATATGCTAATGTTTAATATATAGTTCAAGAAAATCAAGAATAAACAATGTAAAAAAAATGTTTTAAAAGAAAAAAAATTGAATTTGAATGTATTTTAAAACTCAGTATATTTACACACCCTGTAATCCTATTCTGTGTCAATGAATTGTATTACATATTACAATATGTTTTGTTTTGTTTTGTTGGTTTCAATACTGTCAGTTTTTTAATACATTTTAAGATTCATGAAATTATGTACAGCACATTAAAATGTTGTTTAATTATTAATTATTAATGCAGTCAAAGGTTAATTAGGACAAATAACCACAAATTAGGCAAGGATTAGAAGGGATGAACTAAAGGCAAGAACATACCCCATGAGTTGAGTTAAAAGGACAATACCTACGCTATACCCACACTACAAGATCAAAAGTGTGTGAACACCTGTACATTACACCCATATGTGGTTCTTCAAACCGTTTCAACAAAGTGAGTACACACTTGTATAGAATGCCTTTACTGTACAACTCCTTTTCTTTGACTAGAACTAAGAGGCCCAAACATATTCCAGCATAGCAATGCCACTGTGCACAAATTAAGGTCCATGAAGAAATGGGTTGCCAAGGCTGGTGTAGAACAACTTTCGGAGACTTGACCCCAGACCCATGAACACCTTTGAACTGGTATGATGAATGTGATTCAAGCCTCCTCACCTGACAAACTGCCCAACCTCTCTAATGCACTTGTGATTGAATGATCAAATCCCCACAGCCATGCTCCAAAATCTAGTGGAAAGCCTTCCCAGAATGAAGGAATAAATTTGGAATAGGATATTTAATATGTGTGAATAAATGGACGTGATGGTCAGGTCTCCCCATACTTTTATATTGTATCATATATTCTATCCATTTGTCCTACAAATAAGACATACTGTACCTGGTCTAGTACATATTTATTTTCAGTTACATTAGTAAAAATGCCTGTCAATAATTACAATAATTATAATATCTGTAATAATAATCCATGCTCTAGTTATTGAAAGTAAAGTTCTGATAGTAATCATTGCTCGACTTACACAACTTTCTCAAGAGGTGAAGGTGCAAAGACACTTAATGGTGATAAGCCTTCAAAAGTGATTCTATTCCCCTCCATCCTAAGCAAAAGTTAAAAAAAAAGTCTTAATATGTAAACATTTCACCCACCATATAGTTCAGTGTCTGATTAATGTACTCTATACTAAATATAATCAAGAGGTATATGGTTTAATAATATGCTTATTTAAACAGATAGAGGATATATTGTAGTAATATATCCACTCACCAGAGCTCTGTTAGGGTTTGCTTAGTCTTGATAGCATTTGTGAGCACAAAAAGATGTTCGTCACCAATGTCTGTCCATCCTAAACTGTATCCATAATGTTAACGCAAGCTTGAGTATTTTATGTTGCAACCCATTAAATCATGACTGGAATGGTGATGAATGAATGTTTACCCAAGTTGCTTTAAGATATTAGATGCATGCAGGATGTCAGCAACTTCCTTGATTGCTTCCAGGTCCAGATTATTTTCCCCCAGCCTATGACAGATTAGATAATAGACCATTAAAGGCAGGATCAAGCCTTTAAACTCTGTCTAACACTTAGAGCTTAGACTCACCATATCTTCTCGCATCTTAGCAAGTAGGGCTGTAAATCCCTTAGTGATTCAGCACTTATGCTTGTCCCAGTTAGATCCACTTCCAGTATAGGCAGGTGTATTTCATTGAGAAAATGCTTCACAGCATTGTAGTCCATGGTGGACAGAGTGACATCACTGAGGTTGATACGCAGACTTTGCAACTTGAGCTCCTGCATTAGTAGCACATCCTGTTGCTCCAAAATACAGTGCAGCTGTGTTAGAATGTAAGCACCATTCTCACAACTGGCTTGAGTATCGGATACCAGCTTCAGTCGGAAGGATTGCATTTTATCTTCCTGCTTCTGAAACCCAATATTTCTGGAGAGATAAACTTGGTTCCTGTTTGATAACAGACCAGAAAGAAATCTGGTAAACAGATCAAGGTTTCCTGGCAGACTTTTGGTACTGTATTCATTGCCTGAACCTAATGTCTCTGATAAGGGTACATCGGCCATAGCACAATAAAGCGCGGCAAAAAACTCCTGTATTGTGAGATGTGTAAAGGAATACACATCTTCTGTGTAGCTTGGCTCCTGAATGGACGTCTTGTCCAGAAAAGCGCTTGCAATAACACAGTTGGCTATTTCATCATTGCTGCTATAAAACAGAGTTTCTTGACTCATTAGTTTCTGATATGCCAATCTGCCAAGCTTTAATAGGATTTCTTGTAGGTGCTCTTGATGGTTCATTCCAATGACATTGTTTAATGATTCAATTTGGATATTTGTGTGGGATTTGACCAACGCCAGCAAGTACTGCACGTAAATATCAGTCATTGTCCTAGGGTTAGCTGGGTACAGACCCTTATTTTCTTTCAGAACGCTACACATGATATGACAGAAGGCTGGAATGTAGCAGAGAGTGAGCAGTAGTTCATTTGCAACCACTATCTCGAACATCTTAGTAGCTAGCTCCTCATCCTGAAAGAAACGCTGGAAGAAGTCATGAATCTCTACAGTAGAGAATCCAGTTATGACAACAAAGCAGTCAATGGATCCAATGGGGATGTGACTAACAGCTGTAGGCCTGCTGGTAACCAGCACAGAGGCTCCTGGGAGGAGCTCCCCTGACATTAAGCTGGTAAAGACTTCCACCACCTCGCCTTCCTCATCAAGATCTGTCAAAAACATGCCCAGGTCGCACCCCCTGAAGTGCTTAAATTCATCAAAGCCATCCAGAATGATCAAGAGTTTAGTGTCATTTTCGATGATGGTGTCGAGATGCTTAGCAAGATGTCCATTTTTACGGAGAATAAGTTCTCGTAGGCTCACTGGCTTGCTGACAAGATTAAGGTCCCTGAAGGTGAGATGAATAATGAAATCAAAAGACTGATGCTCTTTGTGATTACTGAAATCGCAAAGAATTTTCTGGACCAGGACAGTTTTCCCAATTCCTGCTACTCCGGTCACCAAAATCTTTTTGGCTGACTTTTTGCCTGTTTCACTGGAAAACAGCTGTGCTGGCTTGATCAGTCTCTGCTCCGTAGCTTTTTGCTGAAGAGAAATGCGCTGTTGTCCAAAGGTTAAAACCTCATGTCTTTTTATTTCTAAACTATGATGGCCTTTCACAATCAGTAGATTGACATAGTGTTCAGAAAAAGGGATCTTCTCTCCATGCCGTGTGTTATAGTAGAGCATACGCTCACTTCTGCGTTTTAAAACGTCTTTATGCTTTGCTATGACCTTTTGGTATTCTGAAATTTATAGAACACCATTTAATTACACACATTACTGTATATAATATAGACATATAAAACTATATAACCACACACATTATATAATAAACATATAAAATAATATATAACTACAAGCACCGTAGAATGTACATATAAAATGCTCTCTAACCACACACTATATAATATACATATAAAATACTATATAACCCACACAATATATAATATACACCTAAAACACTATATACCAACAAACATTACATAATATACACATGCAATTCTATTTAACACACATTATATAACAAGCAGATGAAATACATATACACATATAACTATACATACTACATAGTATACATTTGAAATAACTATATTACTACACACAGTAAATACCATACATTAGAGAATCATCCAATTGTCCATTTGTTGAAGATCTGGACAAAGTGTATAATTGAAAGTTTTCATTTTAAGCACAGTCTCAATGCTCACTTACCTGATGTCTGTTTTAGAGACGAATCACCAGGTTTTATGTTGGACTCTCCAAGGTGGCAACTTACAGATATAAAGATTCTAGCTGCATCTTCCCCCTTCCCCTCCAATATATCCAGTACCTTTCGCACCTTCCCACGTGGACCCTTCTCATACTGTATCTCCTCTTGATCATCTCTAGTGAAGATGTCCTTTGAAATTAATACATCTGTAAGTGTATCAATGTGGAACTCCAGTTTGTCCACAAGAGAAACACGGCAGTCTCTGAGGCTCTGTAGGCAGGGTTCAGCTGTTCTTGCTTGTGCCATTACAGAAATATTTTTCCATTCAGGACTAAAGACATAAATCAGGTGTGTTGTGCTACAACAAATCCATTGGAAAATCTTCCTACCGTGTAATATGTAATGTCTCTCTCAAAAGAGCAACCAAAAGTATCTCTCCAAACCTGCAGTCTACTTGTGTCATTGTTTTAAAATGAATCATCTGGAAGTGTTACATTACAGAAACCAAAAGAGGAAGTACTGTAGGACTTCTACACTGATACCACGAAATTCCGTATTGTTTAGTGACTTTTATTAGGTCATTATATTATATCTGTGGTTAATCAGATTTGAGGTACAAAATCAAACAAATGGTTAATCATTTATAAAATATGGCCTTATGGGTTTTGAAGAAATACTGTTTATTGAAAAAAAAAAAGGAAATGACCAGGAAACTAGTATCTTTGACATAAACTGTACATTGTACCGGTATGTCTGTGCCAAACATAATATTTATTTGCTATAGTAAAAAAATGGAACACACTTTTTTCTTTCAAAAATGAACTGTTATTAGTGATGAGTAATAGCAAAGAAAATCTAGGTTTTGACAGTTTCATCACAATTACTTTTCATTTTCAGACAAATTACACAAATCAAACAAAATAATAAATAGCTATGTGAAAAGGGGCAAAAAAGATCAAAAGTATTTTCAGCAGTATTTTTTTAACCCATAAATGATTGCTTAGCATCAGGGCTGTATTCAGGGACTATGCTAAAAGCACAACTATAAGAATTACAACATCAAAAAGGGATTTTTCATTAAATTGAGAGTCTTTTCCCAAAGCCTGAGTGTGAAGGGGAAGTTATAATACTTTTTATGACACGAAGAACAAATTATACTAATAACACTTATTCAGGGATGATAAATACTATGCACAGCTACACTATATTGATAAGTGGTTAAATCTTGGACAAAAAAAACCCCCCACAAAAAATACAAATAACAAGGACAAGTTCAACTTATAAAAGAATAACACAAGAAAAAACAACCAACAATAAAAACAATAGTCAAACAATATCCAGCCACATTTAAAATGGACTTGGAAATTATGAGTGCAAAGCTATCAGGGTTTCCATATACTGAAGTCCCATTTTTAACTGAAGTCACATTTAATACTGGGCCATAGGATACATCGCCTATTACTAAGACAGCAACATATCTCATTATGATTTCCAAACAACTAGTGCAGCTTTATTTCATTAGTTAATATTGAACCTAGTTAATAGTTAACTCTGAATCTCCAACATTCAGAGTTACATTATTTAAGAGGCTATATTTAAATACACATTTGTCATTTTTTTTTTATCTGCCATAAATGGATGTAGCAAGTTTTTCCTTTGCTATATGGTTTTCCAGTTTCTATATGGTAGCCATTTTGGGTTACACTGACTAATGGCTAAGAGCAAAAACTTCAGCAAATGCCCGTAGACATTCTTTCATAATTAAAGGCTATTTTATGCGAATGGAGTCTAGAACGTGCAATCCAGTGAATTTCAAATTGTCTTACATCTTTCTGGACCATCAGACAGGCAGTAAATGCAAATCCAAAGAATACCAAAAACAAAACACAATTAAATCAAAGCCTTCATTGAAGTTAAATTAAAATCAATAATCATTAGTTTACAGTTTGCATCCAGTCTCACCCCCCCACTTATAACTGGGTTGATTAATGGGTGACCTGATGACCTCAACCTATCACACACGATGGTCTTTAGTTTCGGATCATGTGCTGGCCTGTGTGGTGGGTTTGCAGGTGTTCTTTAGTCTCTGGATTAGTCTCTGTTTTTGTCCTTTTGTCCAGGTAGAGTCTCAGGTGTCTCTGCAGGACCGACAGCACCGTGCTTTAAACTGGGGTAATGCGCAAAGTTCCAGCTGTCGCACCTTCTCACAGTACCTGGTGCTGTCTTGGCAATCACCTGTGAACACAACAGAGCAACAGATTACATGGATAGTAATTTAGTATTGTGAGGCAAAATCTTTTCATTTTTTTTATGCAAGTAACTTTTGAATGTGGATCTGGCTGAACAGAAGAGAGTTTCTAGACTCTGGAAATCACCTTTGTACAATCCATGGAGACAATTTTGGCTTAATGGGAACAGAATCCAGAACATATAATAGACAAAACGGATTTATTTTTGTATACCATTTATGTATGGTACCACTGCTGTTCATCACTAGTGCCAGATGCTTTACAGTACATGTCTTTGCTTGTCAGTACAGAACTTGAATTACAGGATGATATGTACCTCTCCCACATGATAGAATGTTGCAGCGCTGCCAACTCGCCGGACGAGGCCTCCAGGCACAGTGAAACTCCCGGGCTGGCTTTCCACTACGCTGGTGCATGCATGTGACATGGCGTGACTGGAAACCATGGCGACCACAGGTGGCAGTGCATTGGGTCCATGGCCCAACACGCCAATGCAAAGCACAGGCATCTGTGGTGCAGTTTCGATATGAAGCAGGCCTGAGGGTTTAGGAGCAAAAATTAAATCTGTCTGCTAGGTCATTTCTGTATGGTTGCTATCATTCTTTTCTCTAACATAATCATTCTCAAAGCAAAACCATTAAATAATCTAGACCCACTGAGTTAAAAGATGAATTATTCAACAATTATGAAGAAAGGCACAATAATTGAATATTGAATACGGCTAAATACTGTATAATTGGAGCAATTCTTGAAGAGATCTTGCCTTGGTTGCCTGCTGCACATCCGATGGTCGACTCTACTTCTGTTCTTGTCCTGACAGAACACATGTCTGTTCTGTAGTGCTTTTTGTGGTCCAACACACTGCCCATGGCACTGAATAAAGAACATATTCATATCATAAAACTGCAATATGAACAGCTCTAGACTTGAATCTGATTTTGTTTTATTTTACTCTACAAAAAAGAAATACCATTTAGGGGAATTTTTCTCTTGCTTCTTCTTTCATGAGAAATAGAGTGTACTTCCTCAAAAAAAAAGTAGGCTTATTTATGCTAGTAACCTAGTCTTTTAATCAGTTAATCATTTACGTGTTTTAAGTCACCTCTATCTATCTATCTATCTATCTATCTATCTATCTATCTATCTATCTATCTATCTATCTATCTATCTATCTATCTATCTTTTTACTTCATATATATATATATATACATATATATATATGTGTGTGTGAGTGTGTGTGTGTGTATATAATTAATTTATTCATAAATTAAATTAAAAATGAAATAAAAAACACCTATGTGTTTTGGTTTACAATATGTATGCCATTGAGAACTTGTTTATATACAGTTTATGCAACTTGTACATTGAGTAAGCGAGCAACCGATAAACTACTTTAAAGATTTAATATTTACTTATAATATTTTTGTTTGTTGCCCTTAAAAATGATAAAGAACTTGCTCAGAAAAGTTGTGCTCCTATACAGCATAAGATGTTTTCTTATTCTTATTCATCATCACATGACATGGACTGACTCTTATGACATTTTACTCACAGGGCCCCATAGGGTTGTTGTCCAGGCAACACAGAGTTGCGTGTTACAAGACTTGGTTTCTGTTGGTTTTCTTCCAGCACCCGTACAAGAGCGTCCTTTTGCAGCCCCAAGGCACGTCACATTGCGTCTCTGAAGTCCCCCACCACAGCTTACTGAGCAAGTAGACCATGAGGACACATGCCATCTGAGGTAAGAAAGCAGGTTATGGAAAGGTTATAGAAGAACGTTGGAAAACTGGCTTTGTTACCTCTTGTATTACTTTTGAGGCAGAATGTTAAGACAAGTGTTGAAGTTATTAACCTGGATGACCTACAAAAAGACTGCATGGAACTTTACACACACACGCCCACAGAGGGGGTGAAATGTCACAGATGAATGACGACTGGCTATTTGGTTAAAGCTATAGGGAAGTAATGACTGGCTTGACTAGACAGGAAACTCAAGACAGGAAAGTTCAGTAAAACTTTATTCCATGAACTCTATTATTCACTGTTGTTAGTTTTTTTTTTTTTTTTTTTTTAAATCTAACTATGATGATGACAATTTAAGCCTGCAAGCTTATTCAAGCTTATTTAGTCAGTGGATCTACACCTTAGCCCCAATTACTATTAATGACTACATTATAACATTTGGACATATAGTCTTTAAATGTCTGAGATGAGTTCTTATTTAGTAAAAATAGATGTGAAGCCAGAAGCTTGAGTAGACAATGCAGTACTGCATTGGTACCTGTAGGGGCAGCGTTGTCCACTGCAACCTTCAGATGATTGGAATTTGTCTGAACATGTGCTGTTTCTTTTACCCCTACCAACGGTACAGCGACTTCCTGTGGAATATGAAAAATTCAATGCTTCAAACACAACAAATCTGTGATTTTAAGTTATTGACTTCATTTGGGTTTAAACATACACTGACTAGCCACTTTATTAATAGCACATTATTTTTTCACCTGGAGGTTAACGCAATTAATCAGGCAGCCATAATGTAGCAGCTGTTTAGTAAATACAGGTCAAGTGCTTTTGGTAATGTTCACGTTAAACTGTGATGTGAATTCATAAAATATGTGATATCCATGACACTGACCATGCCATGGCTGTTGGTGCTAGATGGGCTGATTTGAGTATTTCAGAAAGTTTTGGAATTTTCATGAACAACAATCTCTGAAGGTTAGATAGTATGGTGCAAAAAGATCTAATGAGTGTCGTTTCCGTGGATAGAAACACCTTCTTGATGCGACAAGTCAGAAGAGCATGGCTTACAGGAAGGCTATACAAACTCTAATAACCACAATCTTGACAGCTGTGGTGAGCAGAAAAGCATCTTAGAAAGCAAAATCCTTTAGGAGGGTTGGCTTCAACATCACAGAACCATATCAGGTTTCACTCCTGCCAGCCAAGAACAGAAATCTGAGGCTACATATAATTTGAGGCAAATGATCCAAAAAAATGGATGCAATCATGCCAATATGGACCAATGTCTCAAACATAAGTTTTCTATGGCTTGGGGAATCCATACCAAGTTCAGTATGTAAACTGGAGTCCTAACCAGTATTAATGTGGTGTTATTAATAAAGTTTTTAAATAATATACTAATAATGCTAATCTACTGATCAATTCATTACATTAAAGAGCTTTATAATTCTAAGCTGTTGAATTACATACTAGTTCTTACACTAATCTTTAAGCAGGGCAGTTCCTGTTCCCACTGTGTTTCAAAGAAAATAGTTCTGCCATCCATACAGTATATCATTAAGATAATTCGATATTCAAGTACTTTTCAGAACAGAAAATGTTTTACAAGTATGAATGTTCAACATAATTCACAGTTATGCTGCCTCTTATCCACTCTACTAGAAGGTACACTACCCTAATTTACTTTGAAAGGCTTTTTGGATCTTCTAATTGTTGACGGATGCTGGGAGTAATTCCAGCACAACAGGAATGGCGGTGCTTTAGTCTCTGTGCCTACAAAGTCAGTAAGTAATCACAAAATTGACATAGCTCATGGCTGGCCTCCATTACATGTCACTAGCAGTACTGGCAATTGATACATTAAATAGGAGTTCCAGCATGTTACTTGTTGAAGTGGACAGGAAATTAAGATATTACTCCTGACCAGCAGTTTGTATTCAGGGTCAGGTGTATATATAAAAAAGGTCCTTGAACACGCAGTATGCATTTGTACGGAGCATGCGTATGAGCTAAATTTCTGCATGAACCTGCTATGTCCAGGAATTTCACTATAGATTCCATGAGCCTTTAAATCAAATGATAAATAAGAAACTAAATCTAAATTGTACTACCTGTTAAAGCAAAATAATATGAGCTCTTGAATCAAAAGAATACCATCTTTCCTGTTCATGCTAAGGTGAATTAAGTTTAAGTTTATTACCTTTTAACAGCTGCAATCAGACATCACATAACACATAAGTTATAACTTTTTAACAAATCTTCAAGTTTACACATGCTTCAAATAAGTCAAAAGTCTTTTAATCTCCTTACCTGCTTTTTGAACATGAAATGACTGTTTGGTTGACCCCAGATTATTTGTGGCATGGCATGTGTAAAATCCAAAGTCAGTCTCCTTGGGAGCTTCAATGTACAGGGAGCTGTCTGGCATCAGGCCTACTCTGCCAAGACACAGAACAACAAAACTACTGAAAGCAATACAATAAATGCCAGTCAAAATGTTTTTGCAGTACAAATGAGTTTTAAAACAAATGTTTGATCAAAAATCAGGCTTACCTGCTGTCATTTTTTAACTCCATTCCCTCTTTTGTCCAAATTGTTACTGGCGTCGGGTTGCCATGCACTTCACATTTAAGCTCCATCCTCGTGGCCTGCCTTGAGACCACAACCAAACTACCAGCATTGGTCACTATTTCATGGGGGGACTTGTAGACTCTGGAAAATTTCTGAACAATCACTGGTCTTCTGAGAGGTCCTTTCCATTGTCTGGTTGATTGAGAAACTAGTCTCAAATCATTTCCTCGAGAAATGTTCTTTGGAGTTGTAAATTCTTGTTTCTCATTCGCGTCCAAGATAGAATCATTGTTTTCACTAGTCTTCCTGGTTAGTTCCTCTAACAGCTGAGTAATAAGTTCTTCCTTTTGTGTGCCCTGGAGGCCACCAGATAAGTTACGGGTTACTGCATCAAGCTTTTCCATGTCCGCTACCAGTACCTGAGGGCTCTGGGAATCAAAAACTGCATCATCATCCAGCAGTTCTTTAGAGACATACGTCTCCAGGGACAAACCCTTTAAATTAAGCAAGTGCTGCACGACAATGTCATAGCGATTAAAAGTAAGAACCTCTTTCTCCTTAGATGATATTTGGTAAGTCTTTGCTGAGTTCTTGCCGCCATCTGTTAGCCAGACGTCAGTTTCTGGACCTGACAACTTTGTCTTCTTGCTTCCAAGAAGTTTGAGGACAAAATTTTCCTGTTCCTGGCCAGCAACACAAGTATACATCCCCACGTCCGAGGCACGGATCTGCTGGATCTTGATGTAACCCATATGAGATATGGAAACATGTGGTAGGAGAAGCAGTGGTTTTCCATCCTTTAACCAACGAACATGGCCTTTACGAAAATTACGAGTTGGACAACTCAGCACAACTGAGGTCCATGGAAGTAAGTATGCATATCCTCCAACTACAAAATGTAGTTTTGGGCCTTTCCTCCATTGAATATAGACCTTCCTCTGGGTCAAAATAGCAGGATCTGGTTTTGCAGCTACTGGCTTGAAAGGCTCTGTAAACAAAACATGCAGGTCCCATTACTGTAATAAAATCTGCTGATTCACAGACTAAATTTAAAGGGAGTCAAATAACCCAAAGGTTTTGTTGGAGCAAAGAGCAAAGAGCAAAGAGAATTCTCTGGCACCATTTCTCCTACAATTCCATTTTCTCTATCAGTCCAATTGATTTACTCATATTGCTCCCTCAGTGCTCCCACTTCTTTTACTTTATACATGTCTCCTGCTATCTACTCCCTTATTTTAAAAAGGCTAATGAATAACATATTTACATTTTTTTGCAGGTTATTTTCTGGCTCGTAATGTGAAAGAGAAAATAAACAATTTAATACATAAATAAGTCTTAGACAATCAAGTGATAAATAACTGCACATTTGTCTTAACCTAGACTCATTGCAGATTCATCACAGTCAGGTTGGAATGTTTTAATGTGTGCTGAATTTTGCAATTGGAAAAAGGACCTGGCATCAAGCCAAAGTTGTCTTACTCTCACAAGGTTCAGAGGAACATGACCGAGCTGTCGAGGGCTTCGGAACAGAAGCGCAGGCCTCCGGAATCAGAGTTTGGTACTGGCCATACAACCCCATCCTCCTGCACACCACTAGCAACCTCTGGGTCCCTTCTCCACAGGTTGCTGAACACTGGATAAGCAATAGATATTTACAGTTATTCACTATGCACAGATGACCAAATTCAGTATCTCTGCTGATAACTTGTGGTCATGCTACCACTGGCATAAACTGTGTGCTTGTTCACAAGTGTCTGCAAGCATTCCCCTACTCTGATGAACAAAAATGAGTCGACATCTTTCAGCCCTAGGAATTTATCTCGCAGGCAACGAATGAGAAAGATGCAACTGATTTTGGATTTTCAACATTCAAACACATTTCTCTCAAGAGATTGTGACAGAAAACTGCAAAATGGAACAGAAACCTGTGCTTAATATTAAGGTAACATGACCTTGGTGAGGCCAGTGAAGTCATTCTTAAACCATAGCTATTTATTAAGCGATAACCTTGCCAAGAGTGTTAAAGTGTGACATTCAGTACACAAAACACACAATAAAACAACATGAACCCTGTAGCTGCACGCAAATATGAACAGTAATAACAGAATGGGTGACAGAATTTTGAAACCTGCCCAGGAACATGAGATCAGTTTCTCTACTAGAGAATATATATATAAAAACATGTATATATGTTTCTGACCTGTGTCCAATTTGAGAAGACCCACTGTGCAGGGCAGTCTATCTGGCCACAAGGCTGCATTGTGGGCAAGCTCGATGATGGACAGAAGGTTTCTGGTAACTCCAATACACTTCCATCTGCCATTCGCTGCTTACAAATAACATCCCTCTTCTGATGACCACCTCCACATGTATGAGAACACTGTGCAAATACAAAAACTTCTAATTGAACTCACTCACCTTGCATTGGCTACCAGGGCTATGACCTACATAAAAAGCCAAACTTCTATCATACACTGCACTCTGGGAAATTGCAAAAAGAATTTTTATTAATATAAAAAGCTGCTCAATATTGCTTCTGGGTCAAGTCAAGTTTACCAAAATAATCATGCATAAGGCCTATATATCATTAGAAGTGCAGCTACATTAAAAGAGATGCTGCAAGAATCATTTTGAAACATATGGTATTGGTATATTTTTTCCACCACAATTCTTTTTTTTTTTTTTTTAAATATCATACCTGACTCCATTCCTGTGGATCCCACATGGGAGGGCAATCAAAACGATTGCAGGCCTGCACAGAGGAGGGCTTTGGATGCCGACACTTCTCACCATTGACCCTCATGGTGTGGTTGCTGTGTGCGCTTACTTTTAGTGTGCAGATGACAGCTCGAGTCTGGAGTCCAACACCACATGTTGCTGAACAGGAGCTCCAAGCCTCCAGCTCCCACCTGGATATATACACAGAACCAGTCTAAGGACTGCAAACATATGCATGTTTCTCATTCTGATCAAAAATTTAATGGCTATTTATTCAATTATTTTTAAAACAAATGTTAAATTAACTTGAAAAATATGCTCCATCCTACAAGTGTTTTTCATTTAACCAACAAGTGTGCAGCACATGTAGGAATGTTGTGGGAACAGTATCCCAGGTGGCTGCTCATGAAACAGGGTGAGAAAATGCCAAAGCTACTTGTAATTAACTTCATTACGTAGACAAGCCTAAATTCTGATATGACTTCACCTTTGCTTGCATATTCTGTCGATTAGTACAATTCTACACTCTTTGAGATGAGTCACATCTTCAAAAAATCTGTAAACTCTCACAGAAACTCAAGCCATGAGGCTCCAGAATGAGGTTCCCATGAACGTGATCAAATATCCACACAGTCACACCACTGAGCATATTACAATCCCACTGGTGCCTTTGACCTAAGGGCCACCTCTTTAACTCTGATGGTGGCCCTTAGGTCAAAGGCACCAGTGGGATTGTAATATGCTCAGTGGTGTGACTGTGTGGATATTTGATCACGTTCATGGGAACCTCATTTTGAGCATATTACTAATATGCTCACTGAGCATATTACAATCCCACTGGTGCCTTTGACCTAAGGGCCACCTCTTTAACTCTGATGGTGGCAACAGCTGAAGCTGGAATAGACCAGCACCTCCAATACACAAAGACCACCAACGGTTAGCTCAAGCACAGCAGGACACCCCTGCAACCTGGCAGCTAGTCTGAGTCTCCATGATGATATGACAGTTCAGGCTGGAGGAGAATAGCTGCAGATTCCCTTTATAAGGAAAGCAACCGAAGCATTGGACATGGGGTTGAGGCCCAGTTACTGACTACCAGTGGCCAAAGGAAACAAGCAGAACACAAAGTTTGTTGTGCTTGAAAACAAAAGCAACACTTGGAAAAACAGGCCGGAGAAAGGCAGAAGGCTGCTAGCTTTTTATGTCTATGGCATGAGGTGTAGAAGTTAGCGAGTCGTAGCTTAGGTGGGCGGTGTAGATTTTCTAGCCGCAGACCACCACATTAGCTACTTTAAAGTACTACAAAAGGATTTGAATATTTTAGCATCAAAGACTTAATACACAAAACAATAATTTAACACAAGCTAGTGTTTCCATTATCTGTTGTACAGTTTACCAAGATTTTTTTGGTCTTAGCAATACATACAATACATACGTGCTAGAGTGCTAGTAAATAATGCAATATGAATACAAATCACATGAACACATACTTTTACTCTCTGTTTCCTTTTCCTGAGCACACATTTGAATGAAAATGAGAAGCTGGTTTAAGTGATGGATCCAGAAAATGTGCAAGGCAGATGAGCCTTGGAGGCAAAAACTAGTTTCTAGCTGTGTAGAGAATGAATAAAGAATGATTCTTGAGCACAGGTTAAATGCTGACTGTCTTTGTAACCGAGTGCACTTCTACCTTCTGGCACTGCAAGCCTTTATTATCAGACCTTCAAAACTTTATTTCCACAAGTGTAGTATGAGACCAGCTCTCAGTCTCACAACTGTCTCTGAGAGAGTTGTATTAGCACAGAAAAGCTTGTGAGAATTTTTATTTGCTGTATAACAACATATTGATCTGCATGGTCCGTACATTTAAACACAAAATATGTTGCAATAATTTATTGCAATTATTACCAAATCTATGTGTACCAAAACTCACACATACGCACGCACGCACACGCACACACACACACACACACACACACACACACACACACACACACACACACACACACACACACACACACACACACACACACACCACTCTATGTTCTTACCTGGGTGGACAAGGTTCAGTATTGCAGGCCTGCACGAGTTGAAGAGGTCGCTTTGTGCTCACACACTCACTTTCATCTGCAGCTTCTCTTGTCTGCTTGTTCAAACAGATCACCACTGCCTCTTTTACCCCTAAGGAGAAAATTAAAAAAAAAATCAATGGATTAGATTACGTCGCATCAACTGTGTGACTCCATCAACTCACGGAGTGTCATTTCGAAAGGGATTATGAACATACCCATAACCACATGCATAACTATACACACACACATGAACAGATACAGAAGTCATGTGAAATTTAAGATGTATTTATCCATCCAGGAACCTTGTATATTATGTCATGCTGTGTGGGAAGAGCTGAAGGGAAAAAATACAGCCCAAGCAACTCACTATAGCAACTGGTATCAAAGCAAATGATTTCACAGAGGCACAACAAAAACAGTTCATTTATAATTTCTTATAATTACGCCATTCTGTGGAGGCTTGCCAGACATTACATTAATCTTGCAGCAGCTTTCCTCACTGTAATCGTAACTTTTCGCTATACTAAACTTCTATGACAGGAACTGCTTTTTCAAAGGGGATTTAAGTTCACACTAAACTAAGACAAGGTCTCTTTATAAGGGTATTAGTGATGAGATAAGTCAGAGATCATTACAGAAGGTCATGATGGGGTTAAAAGTGAGTTAGCTGGAAGGGAAACCTGCTGTCATTAAGAAAGGAAGTCATGAATCTATTCTGTAAGGATGTTAAGAGAGATATAGAGACAGGGAAGGAAGGAATTGACAGTTACAAGGTCCAAGATAGTGAAAATATATCTCTATATGTCAGAAAAGGAAGACAAAGCACCACAAGGTGTTCATATGCTGTACTGTTGAATCAGAAGCAGACGTGCCTGATTGTGTGCGGTGGCCGAAAAGTCAGGATTCTAGATGTAGGGCATGCACATAGACATGATCATGCACACAACATTCTAGACACACATACGCACACTGCTAAAACTTAATTAGTGGTGCACATAAAATGACTCATTTAGCTTTAATCTAAATACCCCTTGATTACACTCAATGAACCAAATTACATCAAAACATGCCAGGTTGTGGAGCAGCTAATCCAAACACAGTGGGTGCTAGATTCTAGAAGCATTCATGGCATTGTGTGAGGCCCAGACTAATGAACGAATGATTCATTCAGCTTTTGGTCCGTTAGTGGTGTCAGAACCAATAATGAGCCCCACAATTTGTGTCAACCACATGAAAGAGGTTGTGATGCTACACAGGACTCCAATCTGTTAAAGTGTGTGTGTGTGTGTGTGTGTGTGTGTGTGTGTGTGTGTGTGTGTGTGTGTGTGTGTGTGTGTGTGTGAGAGAGAGATGCAAGAATAAAATTGGATAAGAATAAAATAATGTGAGAAAGAACAGCACACCAACAACAAACCAGTGCATTTATTGTCTTTAGGGTATTTTATTAGGAATATTATGTTTGGTAGACGTTCTGAGGTTTACAATTTCCAGTTGTTTTAGCTCCATTTGAAAAGTCTATAAAGTCAAATATGTTTAATATGAGCATTTGCAGTTCTTCATAGTATAGCTCGTCTTACTCGTAATCATACTTAGACACTTTAGCTGTTTCTTGTCAGCAGCGTATTATTATAGCACATGGTGAACTAAAAATGTCAGGAGTTGACTGTAGATATGGTAGATATTAGGGTTTATATTCTATTACAAGATCTCAGCTGTAGGGGTCTAACACAGTGTCACTAGTGTTCCTAATCTCTGTTCACATATATCTCTATTCATATTCATATCATCAGTCATTGTATTGTATCCATTTGCAACATTTTTCAGTATTTTTTCTACTTTTTTTCAGTTAATCCCATTTTATTTTATATATTATTTTATTTTAAATTCCGTCTTTGATTCCATTTTTATTGTTACAACCCAGACAGTAGTAAAAAGCATTTCACTGCATGTTCTACTATGTATGATTGCGTATGTGACTAATAAAATTTGAATGTGATATACAGAACTGAGAATGGCCTAAGTCTGGTTTTTTTATTTACTTCTTTCACTTTTCGTTTTTTGGTCTGGAAAACGAAAACATCATTGTCAGTGTGGTCTGTGAACTACGGCTCGGAAGTTCCTCAACCTCAGCCACGTCACTGGAGTTTATATCTGGTGTCAGCTACAGATAAATGCAGGGCTGCTTTTTAAATCTGTTCGGGCTGATATTGTTTTTGTTTGGATCTGTCTATGATATTTTCTAACAAATGTAGTTTGTTCTACTTCAATAAATATAAGCAACCTGGTAGCTAAAAACCAACAAGAAGACATAACGATAGCAAACAACCTGACAGACTACAGACACCGACAGTTCCATTGTCACGAATGACTAAATAATTCTGTCAATTATGATCCAAAAATACAAAACAGATCAAGACTATCTAAGACTTATGCACACATAGATGTGCCAAAGAATGACCTCAGAGAATTGATTTAAATCTATAAACCACTCTTAAGCCATAAGAACAGTCATATTGCTGAAAGGTACATGAGAAAGCATTTAGAGTTGTGGTATATAGTCATATTGACAGAGTAAAATCAAGATTAACGTGTATCGAAGTCATGCAAGTTAAAAAGTATTTTGATAAATGGACCTGTTCAGGGTCCAAGGCATAAGCACCACATCTGTAAAACATCACAGCATAGGCAACGATAGTTGCTAGTGGAATTGTTCACTGGTCTTTTTTAATGATATGACTGATGACAGCAATGCAGGATGAACTCTGAAGTGAACAAAAGCATCTCAACTGTTCAGATCCAGCTAAAAGTCCCCACAGTCATTCAACGGCACTTTACCTAGCAGCAGGATGAACACCCAAAAGAGCCAAAGTATGGAACATTCTTGACAAGCCTAAAATCAATCATACAACCTAAACCCAGAGTCAATTATCTTGCATTTGTCTTTATGGAAGCCTTCAGAACTACAGAAAATAAAAACGATTGCATGACCATTACACCCATATATGGACCTTTGCCAAACAAAGTTGGAAGCACACAATGTATAGAATGTCTCTGCATGCAGAAGCATTACAATGAACCTTCACTGTACCTATAAGGCCTAACTTTTTCCAGCATGACAATGGCCCTGTGCACAAAGAGAGCTCCATAAGGCATGGCATGGTTTGCAGAAGAACTTGAGTGGGCTTCACAGAACCATGACCATTGAACACCTGGGATAAACTGACTATGCCCTAGAACGTCTGAACCAACATCAGTGTCTGACCTCACTAATGCTCCTGTGGCAGAATGAGCAAAAATCCCCATAGCAGCACTCCAAATTCTAGTGGAAGCCTTCCCAAAAGGTTATTATCCTGTAACAGCAAAGTGGGACTAATCCACATACTTTGGGTCATATAGTGTATAAATTGTAAACACAGTTTATTTTAAATCTCACTGAACTATATTTGCTATCTAAAAGTTCTAAATTCTAAGTTTAGACTAAAAGCAACCAAATTACTCACCTCCACCACACATCTCGGAGCACTCAGTAAACCCATCATACTCCCAGTCATGTAGCTCCTCTTGCTCTGTAGCTGTGTTTCTAATTCTCTCACTCTCCTGCTCAGTTCTCACTCCAACACAGGGTGTGCGGTAACATGGCTGCATCTCTGGAGGCTTCTGTCCTTCACACTCATCATCTGGAAGATCAGCAACTGTTTGGGAAAAGGAGAGCAACACCTGACACTTCACTGTCCGGCTCTGTACGCCAGCGCCACATGACCTACTGCAGGGCCCCCAAACTCCTCGAATGAACCTACAAAACAAATTGACAAGAAACACACTGTGATGTTAAATCATAATGTGAACTGATGCTTAAAAATACTCTTTGACAATCTGGGTTCCTTCTGGCACTTGTTTCAGTTTCACAGATTTTAGTTATTTACAGCTAAGTTCATAAACTGCACATATCTCTCACATCCAGCTGTTAGTACAATTCTTGAAACAGCTGTAAGGCATTAAAGCACAATGCTCTTGAATAAACAGCTTTGATGCATGCTTCCTCACAGTTAAAAATCAAACAGAAAATTGGAAATACTAGGAGATCAATGTTTTTATAGCTTTTCTTGAAGAAAGTTTTTCCCGGTGTCAACCTGAGAGGTAGAACAGATACATATTTATTTGATAACAAAAAAATTCAAAAAGTATATAAAAAAATTAGATCATAGTTAAAGACTCCAAATTCCTTCAAAACATACCATCTGATAAAGTCGATTTCGATTTCTTTTCAAAGAAGTAACCATAATCATAATCGATAATATAATAATGAAGAGAAGATGTCATACGCATGACCTACTAAAAGTGCAGGTTCTCAGGAAACCTGACATATGCCTTTTGATTATCTTACAAAAGCCCAGATACCATATGACCCTATTCATAAAGATTCTTAGTGCAAAGAGTTGCTCCTAGTGATGTAATTCTAAGAAATTCTTAGAAATATAGGCGTTTTTCCTTAAAATCTAAGAGAAAACTCTAATAAAGATAAAAGTTATTCATAAAGCATCTTAACCCTTAAAAGAGCTTATTAGATCAAAAAGTGTTAGGAGTTGTGAGGGCGACTTTTAAGAGGCTTAAGAGTTTCATTAGTAGAGGAGAAAATGGCTGAAAGGTAAAGAGGGGAAGAAATGTATTGTACAGAATATATAATAATGATACTTAATAAAATGCTACAGATTAGATTGTGTAGGGATTATTTTTGTGACCAATCATATTAGAGATAACATCTCTGACACAGTACAGAAATCACACACACACACACACACACACACACACACACACACACACACACACACACACACACACACACACACACACACACACACATATATATATATACATACCGCTAGAATTTAGTCATGTAAATGTAAACATAACCATCTCCAACACGGCACAGAAATGTCATAGTGCCAGATTATATAATTTCTGCTGTTATAGCATTTTGGCTCTGTTTTGAAGATGTTAGCATATATATAAATGCCAAAGTGTCAGAAATGATATAATTTGGCTCTATGGCATTTCTGTGCTGTGTTTGAGATGTTTACATTTATTACAGCTGTAACATACAGATTTTAGCGCATCTCTGATATGATCGGTCACAAAGGTAATCCATAAACGATATATAGCCTCAAATATTTTAACATAGAGACAAAGTAAAGGCTTATAATAGACCAGATTTTAAAAGCACTCCTTTCTTTATTGGACAAATGTGTCATACCTGGTAACGGGTTTAGCCCCACCTTCACTCTAAGATCAATTTTTTTTTCTTCTTCCTTGTTCAGAGCTGCTCTGAGATTGGTCCTAAATCACTCTTAAGCCAAGATTCCTAGTAGGAATTTACTTATTTAAGCTAAATTAGGAGCTCCCTGAGATCATTCTTAGAATCATTATGAATATGTGCCCAGATCTCTTCATCTTCATCAATTGCAACTTCCATTTTGAGTCAACAAAACTTTTTCATTAAAATCACAAGCCTTCATCCATCTGCACCCCAAATAAATATCAAGGCAGTGATATAAAAATACTCTGCAAAGAAGATGAGAGTACTTTAACTGTCATCATCTGCTTAAAGCATATGGCAGGGCCATGCCATCTGTATGAAACGTTTGATCCCATGGATATAATAGAGTCAAGATCTCAAGTTGTTTTTTTTGATGTTCTCTGTTCCATTGCTTTAAGTGACTTTTGCAGTCTTAGCTGCTGCAAGCCAGTTATTGTGATCATGCCTCTGAGGCTGTTATGCACATATTTTGCTGACTAAACTGTGAAACTACAGCATAAGCATGCTTCCTCAGTTTATGATCCAGTGCACTGAGAAACCAATAACTATGTTCTGATGGTCCTCAACAAGCACCCTAGTGGCCTTCTTTACAACATCCTGCAAGATGCATCCAATTCTTTGGTTAATGCATCAACAGTGAAACATCGATTCAGACTACATTTCTCCTAATACTGTACATATATTTATTTTATATGAGAATCTTATTCTTATGTCACTTATATAGCATCACAGGGACATGTTGTATGCTGACTATTGTCTTTCATGGTCAAAATTGTCAAACTCTGGCAATATGTTGTGATCTTGATTTTCGCAAGTAATTGCTACAGTGGTTTTGAGTGTACTTAAAATGGCAGGCTTAAAGCTTGGCAGCAGAGGTGCAATAAGTCTAACACAGGAATTTCCTTCTCGTCCTTTTCACATCCGTACGCCTGCGCCCATATGGCAGGCAGATATTGTTGTTGGCTTCTGGGTGACAGCATATTATATGCTGTTATTTATGTGCTTTGGGGGGAAGACATGCCTCTTGAAAAGAGCAAAATCATATGCTTTCGCGATGGACAATTCTCTCACCCTGCATAACTCCCAAAAACCCTGAGAGAAACAGGTCAGTAGTGCTAAAACATATGAAGCATCATCTAGCATAGATCAAAGTCAAGGTCTTTCAGAGGTGACTGAATGCACATTCTTTATATTTTTATAGATTTATGCAAAGCATGTAACCAAAGAATCCTTGTACATATGTTACCAAATGTGCGTATTGAGTTATAGGGATACAGAGTTGGAAAAGAGAATGCTGAAATACATATGAAACAGAACCCAACCATTGCATCCAATTCAATTCCTCCCTTAGGGTTTAAAGAATTTCTTTAAATTGCAATGGTTACTGGATTGTTGAAATGAATTAAATAAATTCTAAGGGTTATATAAATCAAGCTTTGCCTCAAAATTTCATGAAGTCATACAATAACAAAAGTCTTCAAGCAATTAAAGCATGTGTGCCAAATTCTACATTTTTTGTGGTTTTTACCTTACGGAATATGTATGACTAGCAACAGATGCTAGCGCAGGCCACTTCGGCTTTATCTCTAGAATATTCAGCTACTTCATTTTCAACTCCTCATGTGTATGCTCCAATGTATGCTTAGGTGCCACATTTACTCCTTAAGCCCCACCGTAAATCACTGTGTCTGTGTAGTGCATCAACAGAAGCAGTTGTTCAGCCCTTCTCATCTGTACAAATCATCTTCTGCCCCCAAAAACTAATGGTTTCAACAGAACACCTGCTTACAAATAGTTATGGGCTCCTGCATCGGCTCCAGCCATTTCACACTATTTCTAACAGTCTCTTCCTTTAACCCATTAAATTCCCAGGACCTGTCACTTTCAGACTTACATTCCTCTCTTCTGTAAGATCAAGCTTTTCCTTATGCTTTTATCCAAAGTGATAGCTGAGATGAACAAATAAAAAGCTTGTTTCCAGAGCCAGAGCAGAATTGCTAAACCACCAATCAAACAGTTTTACTGTAGTAACTAACTTTCATAATAGTTACTGGGACTTTAATATAGTATACTATATACCAGCCAGCTCAGAGATATCTGATTTCTCATTTAAAGACTATTATTCAATTATAACAGACCTTAATTCAGTTACTTACCTGTTGAGAATTATTACAAATGTAAAATATTATAGGGTCTATATATTAAAGATGATTAGAGTAAAACCAACAGAAAAGCCATATAGTTATGAGAGTGACAAATATAAGTAGGGATAAAACAAGAAGTCATCAAAAGTTAAAAAGCGATAAAAAGGAACAGTGAGTTTAAATGTGGATTCATGTTCCTCTTTGATAACAATAAATGCTCTGCCACCTTTAATTGACTTTTACAATGGTCTTGAAACTTAAAACACTTACGTTGGTTCTTCAGAAATGGCTGTATCTTCCTCAAGTTCTATGGCTTGCTTGAACCAAGGTGGCTTTGCTTCAACAGGCAGCTTCTCTGATAAGAAAACAAATGATAAAACCTTACTAAGTGTTTTAGTATTTTTGATTACTGTTGCTGTACACAACACTCTTAATAACTCAATCGGCTATTTCGGTCAAATAATATCACACAGAATGCTGCTTACCTGCAGGCTTGTAGCAAGGAACAGGAACCAGACAGTCTTCCTTTATGTGTGGTTTTGTGATGGGATTGCAGCCACCAGCATGCAGCCCTCTGTGATCAATGCACAGGACCACTCTGTAGCGCAGGCCCTGTCCACAGGTTACTGTACACTGTTAATGACATGTATATGTTGGTATAAACAAACAAACAAACAAACACACACACACACACACACACACACACACACACACACACACACACACACACACATATATATACACACACACACACACACACACACACACACACACACACACACACACACACACACACACACACACACACACACACACACACACACACACACACACACACAGAGTTATATATGCAATTGTTTTTTTTAGTTAGTTCAACCCTGACTAAGCTATTTCACATAACAGAAGTATATATGAACATTTATGAATATGTCCATAAACATTAGCCCCATTAAAAGACAAGTGACTGCTAATTTTGTTTGGTTGCATTACAAAAAAAAACACATGTTGTAAATTATGACCATAAAAAAGTTTGTACAAACATAAAAAAAAGGAATGGCTTGTGCCAAAGCAAAATACCAACATTAAGCAATAACTTATTTTTGTTTCAGCATAACAAAATAGCCTTTATATTCTTAACTGCTGAAGAGAATGAATATGTCAACACTAAACAACATTTAGAAGATGTGTAAAAATACATATTTACTGACTGTCATTATAAAAATAAATACCTCAACAGCTACTGTATATGTGCGAGAACATGATTATAAAATGATTTAGCCACCATAGTAGCATGAGTTACATACATTAGGTAAGGATTTAGTAAGGATAAGGATAAGGATAGTATATGGACTGACCAAAACATGGAGCAAATGCTTACATCTGATATTCACAGCGTTGTAATAATTGCTTCTTTATTGACAACATGAAACTGGAACCATTCACCCCAAGTCCCCAAAAGAAATTGAAGAAGCTTAAAAACTTAAGTACTTATAAAATGCTTCTGAATTGTGTCTTCAGCCAATACAAGCGTTTAAAAGAGATTTAGAAGGAAGAAAAGTCAAGAAAAACAAAATCCCAAGTTTTCAAATTTTTCACAAGGCCACAAATCTGGGTTCATTAATTTTTGGTTATTCTGTTGTAAAAGGACATTTCCTCTTGAAATACAGAAAAAACAATCACAAGAGATCCCTAAGTGGTTCTGATGTGGAGAGGCTGAGATCCAGCTCCTTATTTTAGATTATTATATTGAAGATAATCATGTATTTGTTCTTAATACTATTAAATCAAATTTCTGGGTTGTTCTGACCACAGATTCAGCTCTTGTTCCCGTTTGAAGAGTTTTGTGTGTTGAGTAAGTTGCAATATTGCAAAGATTATATCTCTACCATGTTACTGTTAACAACACAGACATGTAATGGTTTATATTTAAGTGGGAGCTTCTAGCTTACAATGCTGCATGAGATCAGAAGTGTTGAGATCATTTTTTTTCCTTTCTCCTTTCAGTAATTAACACATTGTTAGCGCTGAACTGCAATATGGAATCAGAGATAGCAGATTTTCTGGTATAAAAATGTTAGTTGCAGGAACTCTGGGATATTTAACAGTTGCCATGAGGCCTAGATATTCTAGATATTTAACACTGAACAGTACAAAGCCCAAGGGTGAACAATTATAATTCTTATAACAAGTTATAGCAATTCTGATGAGGTAAATGACTATTTCTGTTGAAGAAAAAAAAGGGAATAATCAAAAAATAATAAAAAAGCGTGGAATAACTCCTTTGGGATTGAAACTCTATACAGTACATTGCACCTAAAAGACAGCACTCCCGCAGTCCCCCGAATTGATTCCCTTACCAGCTACATTATATATTTTTGGTGTATGGATTCTAAGATTACAATAGTTCAGATGTAATTGTGTTAAGTGCCTTTAATAGCAGTTCACCACAAGTTCAGCTATAGGGACCAACCAGGAAATTGGCATTTAGTTCATTTTAAATGATACACCAAAAACAACACAGTCCCCCAAAAAAAAGTCTATATACAAGTTTTAATAATCCTGAGGGTAGCTTGGGTTAGTAACATGTAAAGTGTGAGAGATTTGCATGTAGTAAAGTTTTAATGCAGAAATTGTGCATATTGGTATTAATTCTATAAATTGAAATAGAATATTTGTGTGTGCAAGGCAGGGTTTGTCAAAAGCAGATTCATTTGTGAGTCAGGCCTTTAAATTATGTCTAATTTTCTTGTATGATAACGGCTCAAGTAATTCTTCAATGTCAAACGATGTGAAATTTTTGTTTTGTGTCATAAAATTATATGTACATTATTTTAATGGAAGATGAAACATCGTCTAAATACTGATTATCTAGAACTACTCTGATGCGGGTAAAATTATGAACTAAGTGAATTGTGAGAAGAGCACATTAGTGCTTGATCGGCTCCAAACTATAGGCACATTTCCTCTGCAAGAGACCACAATGAATTAACAAAATCACACACGCATTGTTTTATTAATTTCGACATATCTCAATAACAACCTGAATGATAACATACGTCCCATACACTCAATATGACTTCATGACCTTAATTAACTTATTGTTAAGGCTTGCTGCTGCTGTGCTTTTGGTTCAGGCATAAAGTCTAATGTTCTGGCTCAAGTGCTACTTGATCAGCTGCTGAATAATGAGAGCATATGCTATTGTAAATTATGCTATTGAGTATGGCTGAATGTTTACAAATAGAACAGAATAAATGTTAATTACCGGTGACCATTCCTGCGCAATCCATGTTGGACAGTCAAATGTGTTACATGGTTGCACGATGGATGTCTTGGTTGCATATAGACACTTCCATTCATCTGTGGGAGTGATGTTTCCTTGCATGTCTTCTTCCACACATGAGACAGAACGACTTTGGACTCCCCCACCGCAGGATGTAGAACAGGAGGTCCATGGGCTGCTCTCCCATCTCCCATTAGAAATTTTAGAGTTTAGTGGAACTTTCAAGTGTTTTTTTGCCATTTCAGGTCAAAAACGTCTAATGTTAGTAATAAAAACATTGTATTTATCAAAATCACAGTAAAGTTTTAGGCATTAAATTAAGAGCAAGCAATACTGACATGCACAAGAAAGCCTAAGTTCCCCAAGCACTTCATTTCTGATTTGCTGAAAGGTCATACTGCAGTCTCACTGTCTTAAAGCATCCGCAATGACTACTGAAGGAGGACTGAAAGCCTTCAGTGTCTTGGCTTGGCTTCAGGCCCAGTGCGTGCTTCATTGAAATAGAATGTGAAACCTCTGGCTCTCTGCAATTGTGGAAGAGAACTTAAAATGTTACTCGGCAAAGACAAGCCGAGGTGGACTGGAAAGCTGGCCAGGACTGAGAAGTTTTGAGCAGGCCAAAAGAAAAGTGCAGCAGAAGGCTTATGATGAAGTTAAAGTACATACCGAGGCAGTGGGTGGTAGAGGTCATAGGGCATTATTTGCTTGTAGCCATCACTAGAATTTGGACATTAAAAATATGTAAGGTTACACACAAATCTATGACATTTGGCTTAGATACAATCCACAGATGTCGTCTGTATTCAATTGATTAAGAACAGTTACTCGTTGGAGCCTTCAGGATGTGTAACAGTTCTTAATCACACACCTGGCAGGACAAGGGTCCATGTTGCACTCCTGCAGTCTGGGTTTGGGCTTGACATTCTCAGGGTAATAATGGCAATACTGGTCCACAACCACACGATTACTGCGCAGATCAAAACACTCCGCTGAAGTGAGCTGATACCCTGGACACATTAAAAAGAGATGAACACCAATATGAACTGGCAGGAAGTAAAACATTCCAATATAATTTCAAAGCTTTTTTTTTTTTCTTTTTTACCTCCACCACAAGTTACAGAACAGGGGAAGAAATCAGTCTCTCTCCAGCGATGAATGATTGGCTGGTAGTAGATAAACTGCACCACGCTTTCTGTGCCACTGGCATAATGGACCTGTTGAAATGACGGTACGGTTTGTGTAAAAAACAAAAACAAAAAACATTTTAGATGCAGACTTCTTATATTATACCTAAAAGTTCCTCTGAGCTTATCCTCTGACCTGGTACATTATATAAATTGCCATTAAGTTTGTTTTAAATGTGTAATATGTAAAACATTAAATAATACATAACATTTTCACCCTCGTGGAGAGTATTATTTGTAAACCTCAAAAGTCACATTGACAAATCACGCTGACATACAATCATGAATTTTCCACTTTTTCAGAACACAGTAACTGACAAATATAGTCAATGTAGAAAATGGTTTTCCATAATGTACAATTATAATCAATCCTTTTAACTGTGTAAACATGCTCAAGGTTAAGGGTTTTTTTGGCTCACCACTGTATCATAAGTATGACTGTTCCGGCAGAATCTGTGGGAACAAGTACCTTGATCCTTAAAGAATTCTTTTTTCCATGTAACTTGACTTTGGAAAAATGTTTTATTCACCAGTATTCAGAAGTATTCAGCACGGTTTTAATGATGCTGTATACTGAAATGACAGCTACATAAACAAAAATGTACGCAGCATTACAGCTTATGGATTATGTTAAAAAGAATCTGCTTTTGAAGTCTTAATATATGATCAGACATTACAAAGCTAGTATTATCTTAAGGCTGGTTGTCATCAGTCAAAAGAGTGAGCTAATCACACAAACGCTGTGGGGGATTATGGACGTGCCAGTGCTTCCACTAATGTTCATGAACAGTGGGATTTGGCACATAGCCAGCAAGACCCCCGCTCTATACATACTCATGCATTTGAAGTACACGCTCCCTTTATATGAATAGCTCCAGTGGCTGTGGTTTTGGTCTCTGATAAAGACACCTGGCATTAATTTAACTTTACTTTATAATGTTTAGTTCATACACCATGTTGCCAGTAAATCATGTAGTAAATAGGTTCAAGCTAACACTGTCACACTCTCAGAGGATCTCATAAGGTTTGTCTTCACCTCCTTGACACATAGAAAAGCACAATAGAGCAAAGACTCAAAATATCCAGAGAGTTCTGTTCCCTCTTTTCTAGTTCAAGACTAAGGCTTGCCTAAATATACTTCCAAGACCTGTCACATTCTTTAGTGGTGACAAAAGTGTTTCATCGAATGGTAAGATATCACTCCCCATACATCCTTACTGAGTCAGGCCTGGAGCTGGGCAAAACACCCACCATCTCCAAAAACTCCATCTACTAATAAAGCCATCTATTGAAAACATACGCTGGCCAAACCTCCCACTCAAAATGCTTAAGCTTCCTTTCGGACTTCTTTTCAGTCCCAGATGAGTTGTGTCACAACCCGTTTGAGGATCTTTGGACCTTAATTATTTATTGCATAAGAAGAATGAAATCCAACCCTTCAAAAGTATGAACTGTTTGTTGCCAGAAATGGTACATTTAAGACTGGTTACAATTATTTTTACTTGGACATTTTCAAATGTTTACAAAGTTTACATAAAATGATTTACAGGAAAATAGGTGAAAACAATACATGATTGCTGGACAATGGAAAAGAATAACAGAACAATTCCCTCATTTATTTTCAATGAATCATTGTCTAACTTATTTTAATAGTTTTTTTTTAATTCCACTTTTCTCAGCTTTCTCAAAAACTGTGATATAATCTGGCCATCTTCCTGGTATCAAATTAGAAAATTAGGCATTTACTGCTTCTCAGCCATCTGTCTCTGACATTGCTATTTATGGTGTTATTTTGGATGATTTTTTGTGGAGGAAGAGAGTTGTTTTTTCTGGCGTTTTCCAACTGTTGGCTGCTTCATTTCAAATTGGCTATTCCGTTAAGTGTATGACAGCCAGCACATTAATCTAGGGAGCTACTTAACAAACTGGGTAAAAGCAGAGGCGTAATAATTGGTGGGTGGCAGTCAGCCAGGAATCTAATTCGTTTCTGGGGGGAGTTAGGGGTGAGTTCACAGATGAAGTTCCAATGTGATAAGGCAAACTAATAATTATTCATAATACTGTATCCATCATGCCTCCTTAGAGCTAGCCTCAGTCAGGAACAGAGCATACAGTATCTGTAAAAATATGAATATTTCTGATACTGATCATTGAACAACTGATTCCAGGAATGTAAAAATTCATAATTATTCTGAATTACCGTGATTAGAATCTAGCGCTATTTAATCAAATGTATTCTCTTCAAACAGTAGCTTCTTTGAAATACAGATGCACTAATAATTTTACAAACTGATCATTGTCTTACTTTGACGGTAAAGTCAGCCTCTAGTGGTCCAATGATTCTAAGTATCTCCTTGTCAGAAAGCTTCTGGAAGTCAATGATTGTGTTTTGTAAGATGTATTGGTTGGTTCCATCCAGAGAAAGCTCCTCCTTGATCCCTTGCAAGGTTTTACTCTCCAGATCTAGTAACAAATACAACAATATTCCGATAGCAAATGTTTCAAAGCTCGCAAAGCCTATACAAATGTAGCAATATGAGCAAATGGACATGAGTGAATCAATGTCTATTTCATCTTGTATAATTTAAATTAATCACGGAAAACATGAGATTTGTAGGGTTATTCATAAACAATCACTTGCTTCATAAACATAAATTCTCAGATTACTGATTTTACACACATTGCTAGACTCATGAAGGTGTTTACAGTATATCCAGTACCAAGCAGAACTCATAACTGCACATAAACTTGCATGTAATGTACTTCAATGGATTACTATCTTAAACCCTGTGCAAATGGCAATGTAAAAAAGCACACTTCTCTCCTTTTCCATCCCTTAACACAAGAAAACATGGTGGAGAAATGGTAAAGAAAGGGTACCTTTTCTAATTTGTATAAATTTACACTATTTCTAGGTGTGTGGTGGTTTAACCCTAAAAACTTTTAAACTTGGGTCATTCTTTCTTATAGATATGACAAAATGTGTAAAAATACAAAATCATTTTATTACCTTGGTGAAAAAACTATTCAAGAAAACTATTGGCTTGTTACTAGTTTCTAAACAGTCAGCCTTCAATAGCTGACTGTTTATGTCACAGATCTGGCAACCCCGATTATACATCACAGACACATCAGTTTCCTCAAATACCAGTGAACAATTTTAGACCATTAATCGAGATCTTTTTACACTGACACATTTCCACATGTTATCAAAGCCACAGGCAACCACAAGACATAATGATTGTGGCTGTATTGCACACTTTTACGTGACACCTTTGTCACTACTACAAACTAATTTTTTCATCAAATTACATTTTCAGTATTAATGCCCTCTATACCGCTCTCTCTATTACAACAGTTTTAGGCTGATGGTGTCCTAAGTCTGTGACCTAGTGAACCAATGGTAATGTATTCATTGATAGAGATTGCTATGAATAAGGGTGTCATTACATTACATTAATGTAAATGTGAATGTGCTGCTTACTTGTTCTGACATGGAACTCATTTTACATGATCTTGGTTAATGGAATTTGACCTCCTCTTCAGTCCTGAACATTTGCCCATAAAACATCTCAAGCTTTGAATCCTCAATCTATGTCTCATGTAAAGTGCATGTCTCATTGCCAGTGCAGATGCTTTTAAGTGTGTTAAACTACTACTTTTAATGTTAATTTCACATATATTGCAAAAACATTTTGTGCACACATCAAGCTGCACCTTGTCAGTATGTACATGTCAGGACTTCTACCTTACATTTGTTACTTGGCACATAGTTAAAAAAATCTTGTAATGATTTTTGTACAGTACTCAGTTGTGCTTGGCTCTGTTGACAGGGTGTGGGCTTTCCAGGCAATGGCAGATCTCTTGAAGTGTGTATCGCCTTGCTCCCTTCATAACATGACCTAAAGTCAACCTTCGATTTATGGGGTCTTGTCTTAATCCAGTGTGGACATTTACAAAATACCAAAGTGGGAACAAAAACCCTCCAAATGCGTAGGTCACTGCCAGCAGCCAGCTGGTTACTATTTGGTTGCCCGCAGTAAGAAATGTGCCAAAAATGTGTTCATGAGAAAAGCAGCTACTCTGAATCTTCAGAAAGGAGCTTTTCTCTGGCTGTGATGAGAATAATGAAAGGATGGAAGACATTTGTTTTAGATTTTATGCCATATTATGCGGATGGTTGCCAACATCTTGACATCATTGATACAGTCTTAGGACATCTTTGAATGCGAGGGAATTGCAATGTAAAATAATCTCTCTCTTGCACTCTCTAGCTAATTTGGTGTCACCTTTCAGGGGTGAATTACTTGGAAACAGCAAAACTATCAATAATGGTTATTAGAGTAAAAAACCTCCTTTTAGATAAATGTCTGCCTTGCACCACCCAAAAAAATCAATAAGACAAATCTGGCAGCATTAAATAATAAATGCAGTATGCATCTGCCTTTAAACTACCAGCAGTGTAATGATATTTGTTTTTCTGGAATCCAACTGTGACATTCAGTGATTTTAAGAGGTCATAGGAAATAAACAGAATATTCCCAACTCTTTATCTTCTCAGTTCTGAAAGGAAGCCCCTGGACCTACCAAGACTTACACAAGTGATCCGGGCCTTTCAGAACCAGACGCACATGACGACTTCCATAAGGAATAACAATTACAGTGTCCTCAGCTGGGGGAAAGAAAGAGAGAGAGAAAAAAGAAGGGATTGATTAAAGGGAATGCAATGCTTTTCATTGCAGTCAGATGTGATCATTAAAATGATCTAAGCTATGCAGGAACACTTGAGCAAAACCAAGAACAATAGAAAACAATGTGCGATGACTGGAATATGACTTTACTTGAGTGTTATGCCGCTTGCTGTTTAATAGGGTTAGTTCGGCTTGGGCACATGTCCCATACTGTTGGATTTTTTTTTAGTTATAGTCAATTTAAAAAAATGCACCAGACAGACATTTCTGGCTGCCCCATTTAACCCCTGACTATTTCCTACTCATGATGACACAGTACAAACAGTGACATCAAAACCTTATTAAAAATGGACCTGTGAACTGTATCAAGTAGCAAAAACTTTATCCTTTTTGGCCACTTTATACACTATACACTATATACACTATTTACACACCATACTGCACCTGGACACTTTAAGGACAATCTTTAAAAACCATACACATTTAGGTATATGTATATTTATGTATATGTATATACATTATTTTTCCACTTATATTTTCATATCTTATATAGTTTTTTTTTTATATAGTTTATACTTTTTTATTTATCTATCTCCTTTTGGTTTATTTTTTTTTATCCTAAATTGCATTCCTTTTTTATGCTTATATACCGGACAGATGCAAAATGCATTTCATTGCATGTCGTACCCTGTATGTATGTGTTCATTCATTCATTCATTCATTCATTCATTTTCTACCACTTATCCGAACTACTCGGGTCACGGGGAACCTGTGCCTATCTCAGGCGTCATCGGGCATCAAGGCAGGATACACCCATCACAGGGCACACACACACTCTCATTCACTCACATACACACACACTACAGACAATTTTCCTAAGAAGCCAATCAACCTACCATGCATGTCTTTGGACCAGGGGAGGAAACCGTAGTACCCGGAGCAAACCCCCGAGGCATGGGGAGAACATGCAAACTCCACACACACAAGGCGGAGGCGGGAATCGAACCCCCAACCCTGGAGGTGTGAGGCAAACGTGCTAACCACTAAGCCACCATGCCCCCTGTATGTGTATGTGACAAAAAAAATTTGATTTGATTTGATTTGATTTGAAAAGTATGGACCTTAATCGTCAACGGGATTTTACCAGAACTCTGAGTTCAAAACCTCTTTGATAAAGCAGAACAGAGTACATTTGCCTTGAGACAGCAGCTGTGCAATGCAGGTGCACCGAGGTTTAAATTAGTCACAGGTGGTGGCAAAAGAAAAAAAAAAACAAAAAACGTTGAAGTTTTTAAATAGCATGTACAACCAAAGCTATTACTTAAACAGCTTGTCAAACCTTTCAAAACATGCAATGGGAAACATCTAACAAATTATACAGTAATTACAGTAATGCAAATCTTAGGCATATGTAAAGATATTCTGCAAAGCAAGGAAAGGAATAAAGAACTGAGAAGCAATGAAATAAAGAAATGAGAAGTCAACATAATTTAACTTTAAAAAGTACTGTAAAGGGTGGCATGTTTTTGTGGCAGGGGATTACAGAAGGAAACGGAAATATCAAATGCTGAAGTTGCTAAACCGGGTTAAAATCAATGTGTGTTGTTGCTCTTTCTCCTGCTAGGAGTTTGTACGCAAATAAGGTGCATCCAGTGTGAACTTAATTTCCATGCAGATGAAATATATTCTATTAATCACTGATCATCGTTCTATAACATCGATGACTTTATTAGCAGGATATCATAAGATTGACTGTGTAGTTAAGAAAAGAAAACTTTCTCCTTACTCTTTCCACTAGCATGTTGGGATTTGTAGTGTCCTCTCACAAGTCTGCAAGAAGATCCATCTCCATTACAAACTCCACAATTATCTTCTTTAGCAGTGCTTCCTAACTCATGATCACAGCCAACAATCTGCCAAAAGGAAAAAAATAGAAGACGTCTCAAACACCGGAATTTAACCAAAGCTGTTATCAATAACGTTCTACAATTCTGTATGTTTCTAATCAAGACAATGTGATCAAAATGGGAAAAAGTGCCTTCAGTCTCTATTTGGATGTGTAATGTGTGAAATGCTAGTGGTCATGGCATTCTTCATGCTACATCGTGCATCTTGAAAAGAGAAGCACAGCAAGGTTAATTTGAATTGTGAAATTACTGATTTAGACATGTTACATTACAAATATGTATGCAAGTGTGACCAGAACTGTCTTTGAAGATCAAAACCAACATACTGTAAAACATCTCTGTGCTTGTAGATGTCTTGGCGCAAGGCATAAAAAAACACATTGTGAAATCTAAGGCACTGCTAAAGAATCTCAAGATTACTACAGCTGATTTCAAATAGCGTGCAAACCTGACAGGCTCCACTGATGCACATATCCAAAGATTCTGTGTAGCAGCGCGTTCCATCTAACACCTTCGGTGCCAGCTCTACTACGAGGTCTGTGCCTTTAGCCTTGCATTTGAGAGCACACGGGTTTTCAGGGTCGTTGTCAACTGGCAGCCATTCGTAGTAGCGACCCTGGTAGCGCACATCAGCATGGGCTGAACATTGCTGAGCACGGAAATCTCCAGAATCTGGTGGGCAGTCCTAAGAAATAAGTCATCAGCATAAAGGAAAGAACAATCAACACAATGAACAATGAGACAATGAACACAAGATAAACGTTCAGTTTCATTTCACATTTTGACTTCCACTGCTGGCACACACACCTGTTAAGACAATGTCTACTCACCACATTACTGCACGTACGGTATTTAATATTCTGCCCCTCACAGGTCCTGTAAAAGCAAGAAAATCACCAGATTCAGATGGACATTCACTTAATAAAGCAACTATTGATCAAAGTCACGCTACATTCTCAAAATGTCTTTCAGCTACACTACAGACAACATATCATTAGTAGGATTCAACAAGTCAAATATGGTCTATTAGGACAGATCCCCCTGACATTTTCCATCCAGATTTATCTTAATGCACTTTCAAGCTGCAGTTCACCTAATGCTTTAAAGCTTAGAGGTGACAAGTGATCACTGAAAAGCACAGGATTATACCAATGGATATATTTGACTTCAGTAACATACGTGAAATTCCAGTGTCACAAGACCCTAGCAGATCTGGGGCTGTGATTAGAGGCTACATGTCAATATTATGATTCATGGACAAGGGATTAAGCCCTTATACTATTACTTCAGAGAAGACCATGGATGAGACTATGGAGTCAGAAGCAAAATCCTTAGCGCTTGGCAAAAGCATTAGGCCTACAACACAAATCCAGACTGGCGCCTACGCCAAGTCAAGCAGTGCATCATGGGACCCAGAATAACTTTGATACAAGATGCTGAGTGACAGACAGTGAAGATATAGACTCTCATGTGAAAATATTACACAGGTGATTCATATAATGTCTGTCTCGAAGAAGGAAAAGAGGCTCTGTAGAGGCTGACTGTGAGCCTTATATCTTTCAAGAGAAAGTGAATAATACTTTCTTGTCGTGACGTCACGCAAAGACAAAAGAAGCCGCGGTTTGATTCCAGGGATCTCTGGTAGACACAAAGTGCACATATATGCAGTAACCTCAGTCCCACTTCTTCCGCTGTGTTCATTAAAATAGCACTTCTCAACAGTAGCACATAAATTATTTCCCTGACCAGAGGAAAACTAGAGCTCTGATATTAAAAATATGTTGCAAACGTAACCACACATGCCAAACCCAACCCAAAGTGGCTAGCCACATCCAATGATTAATCGATATAGTAATAAAATGTGCATCATTACTGTAAATGATATTGTAGAACATTTTGTATTAAATGGTATATATTTGCTGAAGTCATTTTACAAACAACTTCTAGCTAGTGGTACAACAACAATGACAGAAAGTCAGCAGATGTCTGCAATTACAGCACATGCAGCCCGGGCCAACTCCAAATCTATTAATATGTCTACACTTACAAATGTGTATTATTGAAAACTACTTTAACTAAAAAAAACAAAAAAACAAAAAACACCTTTTTTTAATGTAATGTTTCCACATACGGAAACCTTGTAATCACATCATTACATTTGTTTATACAGCAAAAAATGACAATAAATATTTCACTGCTTTAATCTAACACTGTATACGAAACAAATTTCAGGGTGAGATTGTGCATTGTGTTGTGTATAAAGAACACACACATGGTGGTGTGACATTCACTTTATTGACGTGGCCAACGACCAGTGACAATGATATGATCTTGAAGTTTCCGATCACTTAACCACAATCCTGGCTGAAATATTTGTGATTTGTCCCATAGTAATTACCTTGCTTTTAGTTTTAATTAAGCTTACTGCCCATACCCTAAGTAATCAACTTATTAACATTCAACTACTTATTATTTTTCTTTGTTTTAACATTACAAACATAAATCAGTGCTGGAGAGTCTGTGCTTGTCCAACACTGGACTTTAGAGGTTTGGCAAGCATTTGAGGCAAAACCAAAATGTTCTCTTCCAACATTCAACCACAATGCAGGCCTATTATTTTTCTATATAACATCACTGATCCGTTGTTTTTTTTTTATTTCTCATTTTCCATCACTTGGCCATCTTATGATAATTCTATAAATGAATAAAAAAGATGCCACCTTGTTAAAACATATCAGTTAGAAGCAAAAGCACGCTGCTTCTATTTCTATTTAGTTGAACGATACCACTAAAAAATAACCCTCCTGTAGACTGTGATGTACGATGTCTGACTATTTAAAACGGGTATTTTATAATTAGTGTTGAAATGAAATCTCATGATTTGTCTGAAAAGAAAATGGTAGAGAAAGCTGATTTAAAAAAGGGTATAATAATTGTAATTTATATGACTGGAGATTGTGCAGTATGAGCATGTGTGTGTGAGTATGCAGAAGCTGTGGCTTCTATACTGTACATTAAGATATTTGACAGAATTTGTGGCATATCCATGTGTGCCGGTATGAGATCCTTCTAATGTGCGTGTTTGTGTGAGTGTGTATAACCTTCGTGCCTTCTTGTGGGGAATATGGTTGAGGTGTCACGAGAGTATGTACAATTTTCTCTCAGTAGCACATAAAGACCTTGTGCAGTTCCTTAAACAGGGCTTTGATCTGCAACCAAAGTCAGGGTAACTGAACTCCATTCCCACGCAAGGACTGCCTGCTGTACCCAAATTCCAAACTACTCACCCCCAATAAGGCCTGTCAGTTCACACAAACAACGCCCTGCTCTCCAAATCCTGCCCACAACTCCTTGTAAAGAGCCGAACCTCAAACAACTCTTAACACGAAATCACAGGGGTCAATTTTACTGCCATTTCAATTTGAGGTTTGCTCAACCAAGTAGCTCTCACTCTCACAGTGAGGCTTTAATGAAAAGCGTTCCGTATCATCAAACCACAGGGCAAAACTTTGCTTCATCTTGGAGCAAAGAGGGAAAAGTTTGCTATGACAAGCAAAGCCATTTTCAGTTTGTAAAGAAGACATATAAAGATTAACAGGCGCAGGGAAAGTAAAGTCTAATAACATTATTATGATCCCTGTGCAGGTCATATAGTGAAACCAGAAAGAAATATAAGATTCAAAGTATGGTTCTGGCGTAATATAACATCCTATTTCACCTTAGCATGGTTGAAGGCAATACATCGGCCCCATAGGTGTGATGTATCCTGCATAAATAATCCTGTCACATTGGCAGATATCAACGCAAAAAAGGCAACACACACTTGACCCCGTTGTATAAGGGCTTATGAGTATTTCTTTTTTATGGAGCTAAGCTTTATGCAGATCACAAAGCATGAACTCACTGCACAAATATTCCTGAGCCAATAAAAGTGACATATATATATATATATATATATATATATATATATATATATATATATATATATATATATATATATATATATATATATAGAAAGCAGTCTCATGTGTCATATCATTCTTTCTAATACTCACTTCCTGACTGTGTGAACACCCCCAATTCCCCTTCCTTAATTGAATTTCTCAAGTCACCATTATACAAGGTGGGTTGTGATTTGCTGGATGTACTTTCTGTGCTGTCGATAATCAAGTTTGCTTGTTTCACCAGCTATGTCATCTGCTGAAATACAGACAATGCCTGGATCCCATATGCCTGGAAAATGCAAGCAGCAGAGTGTGTTTCCTGACCCACAGGGAGTGTTTAAAAGTCAAATAAAATGTATTTTGAGCACTTCTATTACAGCCCATGGGAGAAGTTTTCATGCAGTGATTTACTTGCATCATTAAAAGCATGTCCTTGTCAATTTAGACCATATTAAACCATGCAGTGAGAAGCACTCACTTTCATTTCATTGAAAGATATTAATGGGAACCAGTTGAGTGCTATTATAATTGAAAGATTATACCTGACTTCTTTAAGTGTATTCTACAAATTATCCATGGATATTTTCATGATGGTGTCATTTTCAAGGGACATCAGGGACTTTTCAAGCATCAATTAAGTTCCCAAAGGGCAAGTCAAAAATAATTCCTTTACTATGTACTAAGCATAGTTACATTGCACTGGATGACTAAAATACACATTAAACATACACAAGCAAAAAACATATATATATATATATATATATATATATATATATATATATATATATATATATATATATACACACACACACACACACACACACACACACACACACACACACATATTTATATATATATATATATGCATACATACATACATATATATATAAAATACAAGAAGATTTCCGCACTACATACAATATCTTACTGAACGAACCTATTTACAATATAAACATACCAAGATGGAGTTTTCAAAAATTTCTACAACAAAGCTAATGTTAGTATATATTAATGACAACATTTTTGCAGTATATATATATATATATATATATATATATATATATATATATATATATATATATATATATATATATATATATATAATTTTTTCTAAATTCATATATTGGTATTTTGTAATTTTCAATGATGTAGCTACATCTGTCTTTATGTAGCCCAAATATGCTTTACAGACTAACAGAATTATGAGATGTAACAGGAAGCTCTTTATCATAAAATGAACTCAGGCAGAGTATAAGGAAGTGGCTTACTTGGAAGTAAGGCAGCGTCTGAGAGAATAGGAAGCTCCTCCACCGCAAGTGCGTGAACATTCGCTCCATGTGCCCCAGGCATCCCACAGAGTGTCTCTGTCCTCTTCTGACCGTGCTGTCCGTGAGTTCTAGAGATTGTGGCAATAGGAGTGGGAAAATGACAGAAAGAATGAACACATTCATTGTTCATCATAGTGTATTATGAACATGTATAAGTTCAGTGATCATACAATCTGTATGCACTTATTCATTCAACGTTCACACAAATTCCTGCCCCAATTTTTTTTCATGTAGCCACAATATCCACTCTTCTCCAGTGAAGCTTAGCAAATTTCTACATTCATCCTGTCAACACCTTTAACTCACTTCTTGATTGGCAATATAAACTCAAAGTTAGGAAAGACAACCTAGCTGGTTCACAGTATAGTCCTTTAAAATACACGTCATCATTGACAGATCAGATCCACACATGTAACGCAACAATGTGAGGTCAAGTGCTTCAACTAGCTCCAATTATAGTGCTTTAAAATAGTGTATTGACACTTAGTTAATTAAAGGGATTCAGCAAGTCATGCTTCATCAGCCAAAAGTTTCCTTGAGCACTCTTTATAGCATGCATTTAATTGAACTCAAATATAGAAGGAATACAGTTAAGGATGTTCAGACAACAGTAAAAGTGGTGGCATGTATATGTGGGAAGGTGATGGGCCGAATCTAACTGTATGTATCAACCTTTCAATAAAGGAGATCATTGACAACTCTGAGTGCCTGAGGTATTTTTGACAGATATGAACTTTATATTATTTTTTTTGTAGACTTTTTGCTTATGCATGGAGAGAGGCAGTGGACAGGTTAGGTAATGATATTAACTCTACTATGTTTTTCTCACAAACTAGGACATTTGCAACAGTTTGAGCACAAGTTTGAACACTGCCCTTATAACACTGTCCTTTCCCAAATTAAAAAGGATGAAATTAGCCATTTTATGCTAAACGATTCCATGCTATTTTTATCTACCTAACTAGCTAGGTTGTTAATGTGTCTTTGAAATGCAACCCTCAGAGACCAGAAACTTGTAAGCCAGTGAAAATAGGCAGGTGTCTATCTACGAGTGAATAGAAGACAAAAATGCCTACTAGGAAATAGACAAAGCTCTCATGTTTCCTTCAACTTATTTCTGTCAGGCCTCAGAGTCGTCCACTTCAGTGTGAAACACTACGCCTTTCTTAACAAGCTCAAGCCTATTTTTTCCCTCTCCTGATAATTGTGGAGAGAGGAGAATTTCACTCAGAGGATATATGAGATAGGACTCTGGTTCCAAGATCAATATTATGAGAACTTGAATTCAGCACTTGCAAGGACAATGTGCATCTCAGGCATGCCGTGACAGCCAATAGAGCAGCGGCTTCATAACTGGTTTGAAGCCAAAGATCACAGATCAAAAAGTAATGCTATTTTCACATGGGACTCATCAAGCTGTAGAATATTTCACCTCATTTGGTCAGTTATGAAACAAATGAAACAAATAAGCGTAAAGTTGTCACACACTCAAGTGGGTCTCATCCACAGATAAAAAGATGCAAGTAAAGACATGTGTGCTGTGTTTAGAGAATTGTTAGTCTCTTAGATCACTATGGTGACAGTAGACAGCCAGGCTAAACCAAGATTCAGAGGGAACAAAGAAATGTCTCAACCTGTGATTGATCTAAAGCTGTGCTACTCATAAGTGCTCTCTGGAGTATGGAAATGTCCCCAGTGAACTTATTGTTACTCACTAGTTCTCACAAGAATAATGGACATTTCAGCATCAGCCAACATTACAAATGGGGGCTATTTAAGTGCACGAAAGAGCAGAGGGAATGAATTTAAGGAAGCTCCCTTTGCAGGATTACACCCATGATGGCGGTCAGCAGTGGTGTCCCGGCTGGGACCAAAGGATGAAAAGATCCTGTGAAAAACACCTGCTCTGAAATACCCACTGAGCTGCTAAATGGTTTCTTTAGCCAAGTAGCAAAAATAATGGATCATTTATATCCCCAGACTGAACCTGCTAAGCAAAAGCCTGGCAGGATCTTTGGAAAAAAAATACATCAAAGTATTGGCTCCATCCCAGAAATATGGCATCCTGTTTAGTTAAGGATAAAGAATAACCCCCACAATGAAAGCTCAAGATATAAGATAATGACAGCGTTAGTTTGTTTTCTTTGGGCAAGTAACAAAAACACTGCATTATTCATAGAAGGTACAGATTATTTAAGAGGGAATACCACAAACATATCAAACTCTTTCAATACTACAGACAATAGAGGAGGTTACCTAGATCTAAACATGGCAGATGAAGCATGGAGAAAGTCATATTGGCAAAGGACTGTTTGAAATGATTTCAGTTAAGGCCACATTTGAATAAATAAACTTATTGCTTACATTTAATGTATCACTTGTCCAGTTTCTTTTGAAAGCAATCAGTAAATTTGCAAAGTGAGCTATTGAGGCAGGTATCATGCTGCCTGCATACTGTGACAATGGGAACCACACCTGCTGCATCAAACTTTACTGTACTGAAAGGATACGTATTTGACAAAGATAACCAAATTCAGCTAAAGGCAAAAATGATATGGTTTCTGATATAATTCAAAAACTGCTTCTTCTTATCATTCACTTTATTAACAGTGTTTTGAAGCTGCACTGATAATGATCGTTAAGCACTGGCAATCTTTGACGGTGACTAAAGCCTATTTTCAAAGCTTAATTTTCCATCAGAAAAATGGGATGTTTATTTTTGAACTGTAATTCTCACCTGCAAATATGACTACTTATTTGTAATTTGTTAATTGCAATGAATTTAATCCTTTAGCTTTTCTGACTTGAATTAAATCTATTAAAACTTTAAAATATAAAAAAATAGGATGCGTCGTGTTGGTGCAGAATAATGATGAATGAATGAGCGAATAGATAAATGAATGAATGGTGAATGAATGACAGTTAGTAAGTTAATTCGTTATTTGCAGTCGTCATTTCAGGCAAAGTTTGTGAAACGTCCACAGTTGCAACAAAGCATTAAATATTGAGCACTTAACACAGGCTTTTTTTTTATACTTAATGTTTTTGTCCTCTGACTTCCTGGGATTTGTTAACAGTCAAGCTGAATTGTTTTCATCACAAGATTGTTAAAAGCCAGTCTTCTTTTTTATTTTAAAGCCCTGGTAACATATGGTGTCCAGTATGTGATTTGTTTGATTTACAGTTATTTTTCTAAATTTAGAACCTGTCACAACCTGTCACTCTAATGAAGTCCCAGGATCTTTTTTACTGCTTTGACACATTACACCTTGCCTTTTCATCAATCTGTTTTCACTTGAGCCCTGACTGATTATTCCACCTGGGACCGTGCTCATACTTATAAATGTAAGCTTATTATAGTGTGATGCATTTTTACTTTCCAGATAACCTTAAAATTTCTAATAGCAGTATTTTAGATTAATTATGTAAAGGTGACATGGCTGACATTCCCAAACCATGAGTAAATACTGGAGAATTGGCTGAAGAGGACCTACGGTTAGCAGAGCCTCCAAAATAAAGCTCACTTTCACAAACTCTGGGTTACATCAACATACACGCTATGAGCTATTTAATTGAGAATTCACATGATCACCTCACATCTGTTTAAACCCTTGTGTCCATTCAAGCGTGATATGCTGTATATGTGGATTTCATAGTCTACTTTTTTATAAACTGTCTTGCAAAGACTTCCAACCAATGAAGACATCAGTTTTATCAGGAGAACAACAGTAACATATTTTTCCTTAGTGGAAATGATTGTACAAAGTCTTCATGGAAAAACACCTCCATCATATAAGACGTCTTAAAAATGAACCTTCATACGAACACAACATTCCTTTCATCTAATGCATTATTTTATTAACACTTATCTTTGTTGTCATTAAAAGTCCCACTTAAAAGTCAAATGAGGCTCCGAATCACATAGAAAACAGTAAATGACAAGAGCACAAACTAAGGTAATAAACACCTGGAAATCTCTGTAACTGAGTAAACAGAAATAAAGTTAAGGAACTGTACCAGAAGCACAAGAGAAGCCAGCAACATGACAGCAGCAGTGGGTTGGTCCATGCCTAGAGGGAAGCGTAGAGACTAGCACACGTGTGTGAGTGTATGCAAGTGTGTGTAAGTGCATGCAGAGCGTTTAGGGCTCCACTCTCAGTTGCTGATAGAGTCGATGTGACTGCAGTTCCAGCTCTCTCTCCCTCTCTCTCTCTCTTTTTCTGCTTTGCCTATTTCTCAGCCTCTTTTTCAGAGCAGTCAGAGGGGTGCTTCAAGCCCCAAGAGCCTCCAGGTCCAACCTGCCAACCAATCAGAGAAAGCCTTAGCTGAGTATGCTAAACCAAACACAAAACTCGGGTCAGCTATAGTTCCACTCAATCACGCACTTTCTTCCTATTCCCCCTTTATTTCTTGCTTTCTCCTTATTCTGACACTTTACCTTGTTTGTTTTTCCTTTTAGTTTTTCAGGTCCAGCCACTGTTTTTCATCTCAGCCTTTCATCATCTATCTACCTTTCTCTCTCCTTCTGGCTTCTGTCTTCTCACTCCAGCTAATCTTAGTTTTGGCCCGGCCTCAAATATCCACAACCCACGTACAATGGTCACCTTGGAAAAACTATTGAATGACTAAATCACAAAACATTCCCATATCCAGATCCGCGACCGCAGGCATTCTCTTGCTTTTTCTTTGTATTTCAACCCAAAGCCTTACTCTGCAGTTCATCTTATGTGATCTGTACAAATAAGATAAAACAGTGCCATCAAAAGATTTAAACCTAAATCACAGCAATTATGCTCTTTTTTTTTTTTTTTTTTTACTTTGAAGAAAAACAATCTGTGGACTTGAATGAATCTCCTTAAAAACATCTGCCTGGCGAAGTGCATTCAGGAAAGGAAGAGATAGTCATCCCCATATGTGTCTCTGGAGGACAGTACTAAAGACTCTAAAATGTGATTTATAGAAAAGAAGCTGTACTAAAAACATGATAGATTAAAAAGGACGCCTGATAATAATCCCTGATTCTTCTATACTGGTGTTCTCTACAACATAGTTATGTGTAACTATGTGAATATTTATATAATTATAGTGAATATTTACTGGCCAATTAGCTGAGTATATTACACCAGTGTTTTAGAAGAATAAATAATAAAATACACTTTCTCTCATGAAGAACATTGCTGAAAATGGACCATTCTGGGCAGGACAAATTCAGTACCAGTAATAACCATTAAAACTTTAATGTGGTGAAAATATTTTGTCATTATCACTCACCATTTATTAACAGCAGCTAATGATTCAGTTCCCTCACATTAGACCATTACCACTGTCTAATAAAGTGATGTCTCACAAAGACACTCAACATTTTAGTTATGACTCCTCTCCATCAGTCCATCATTTTTATCACAGCTCATTTGATTGCTGCCTGGGATTCGAAAACGTTGAATTAAAAATGATGTGTAATATTAAACAACTCTAATGCCATTTCAATCTGCAGCTAGAGTGGGAGAAGTCATTTGTTTCTATATCTAAATCAGCAGAAAGGTCTTCCAAGCTTATTAACTCTAATTCAAGTAAGACGAGGTCATGCACAGGAGAAAGATGATGTCATCGATGTATCTAAAGCAGCACATGAATAAGTATAACCCAGAGATAAAGTTTCGATTTTTATGCATTTCAAGTGAAAAAGATTCGGCAGAATTCATTTTAAAAAAGTTGCAGGGCTATCAAATTTAGGAAGGAAGAAATAACAGCTCGTTCCAAAACAAATATTTAGCAAGATTATTCACAGTGGAGAGCAGCATAACAAACTCTTTCATCCTAAACATACACCCACTGGCCCAATCACCCAATCGCGTACCTGTGAGTTCACCAAAATAAATGAATGATGAATGAATGGTATTAAATGTATTAAGAGGAAATGAACTTTGTGATTGGCATGCCCTGAAGACAGATCCTCATTCAAAAAAATTGGCAAGCATAGTCTAGCTTCAATGGCTTTCCCATAACTGTAGTATATAAGCTAAATTCAAGCTCAATATGCTCTGTCTATTGTGATTAACATCTAACTAGTTGCCATCTCACTACTAAATATCTAGCTAGCCTCTGAAGAGTTTAAATGTAAAGACTGTTGTTTACACAAACTGTTGTTCACCTGCTCTAAAATAATCTAAAAACAAAGTTAGGTTAGGACAACTTATGACAGGCCTTTTCATTGGTTGTGCTGGCTCTAACCGGTGTGGGAAGAAGATTATGGAGATAACGGGCTAAGCAGCTATTCCTATGCTTCACATCAGGCTGATTTATATGCAAAGCCAAGCTTCTGTATAAAATCAAAAAGCTGAACATAAAATAAACAATTCCAAAAAAAAGAGAGAAAAAGACTGAGCATGAGAAAAGAAAGAAACCATGAGATAATGATAATGATGATGATGATGTAATGAGGTCTACCACAAGCCCAAACACAAAGGGACAACTGCCAGCTGGACCCCCAAGCCTTTTTTCCACCATTTTTCACCAACTCCACTGGGAAAATGGGCAAGACATTTAGCAGACCTGTTCGAGATCAATAAAAATCAGGCTCTTTCAACCAGAATTTGGTCTGCGGGTGGCTGACTGGGGTCATGTCAGAGATGGTCACTGATATTTTCTAGTATTATTAGAGTGGAAACATGACTACAATGGACAATGGGCCTGTTTATTGTCACTTGCTGTCACCCCTGCCAGTCCTGCTCTAACCCAGTACAGTCTTTGTGACCCTCACACTCATTTTGCCATAACTTTGAAATACTGAGCATTATTTCGTAACTGATTTCATGGACTGATTTGATCCATTTCTGATTTGTCTGATCTGGGTTTGCCTTCACACTCTCCTACTTTGGATTCTACATTGGCTGCTATTGCATCTTTGCATAGAGTCGTAATTCATGTACATCAGAAGGCACGTACTAGATCTTAGCAGTTAAAGAAATGCAAATTTATGCTCGCCCTGTGATGGGTTGGCACTCCGTCCAGGGTGTATCCTGCCTCGATGCTCGATGACGCCTGAGATAGACACAGGCTCCCCGTGACCCGAGGTAGTTTGGATAAGCGGTAGAAAATGAATGAATGAATGAAATTCATGCTCTATTACTGTTCTTCATTTTGTCTTGTTACATACTAGTTATATACTATCATATTAATGCTCTGTAATGACATACATTTGTCATGTAGTTCTCAGAATTCAGAAGTAAGGAATCAGACTTAAATTTCAGGGTCCTGAGACTGCATCCTAAACCCCAGTCCTGTTACAACTGTAAGTCTGTTTGAAGGGGATAAATTGTGCCCTCCCCTTTGCACCCCCAATAAACGGTGCATGTGCTCAATGCATGATTTATACTGAAGTCTTTAACTGCTTTCTTGGTCTAGATATAAAATGTTTTTCCCAAGAAAGGAATTTTACAGCCTGTAGTTGAAAATAAACCACAAGCATTAAAAACAGGGATTAAAATAAAAACTTAATTCTCTGACACCATATCCCATTTATTTTATCTTTGTGGCTTGGGGAGGAGGAAAAATGACAGAACATGGAACATTAATCGTGTAACACATACACTGAGCCTATTTAGAAAGATATGCTACATATTTCATGCCATAAATATTTTTTACGGCTATACCAAAGAATATAGATGGAGTTATAGGAGTGTTTCGTAAAAGCAAAACCACGTTTTAGACCATTGGACCATGTATTACTTAGCTTGATTCTGACATCTGATGATTCTACTGTTCTTTTTTTTTTTAAATCATCATTACTTTATCTGACTGTTTATTATAACATACAGTTATTATTATTATTATTATTATTATTATTATTATTATTATTATAAGACGGCAAATTAAAGGCACCATATTTTGTTTACATTATTCTTTATCATTCAAATCATCATGAACACAAATACCATCACCATGGCTCTATTAACTCTTGGTCAATCCCGAGTCACCCCAAGACAAGGCAAACCATTTTCACTCAGTGGGAGGTTGCCGGTATTCCGGAGATGATAGATTTATTCACCCATAAAAACCTTGGTAGAGGACACACTCAGAGTCTGTGGTCTACCTAAATAACATTCCCATGGGAATTAGAAGTGCCAGTCGGACTGATTGGGAAGTCTGTAACTTCCTGCTACTCACCCACTGCCCTTTCCATTATGGAGTATTGCACAAGAAGATATTAAACCTAACAAATGCATAAAAATATCTTTTGCTCCTTTTCCTTATGGTGAAAATAAAAAAAGATCTTATTTGCTGAGAACAAAACAGTTTAAATTGGTTACAGGGGAGGTAACAGCAGGTGCTAGCTCACTAGGTGAACTGTATACTTGTTTTATGCAGATCAGACCATAGAAAATTGCCACTGCTTTCCCACAATTCTGAAAAAAAAGAAAAGAAAAACGTGTGGAAAACCATCCACAGCTGAATTTCAGTGGTCTATATGACTTAGAAACTTAACTGAGGTTAAGGATAGGGTTAGATTTAGGTGAATAAACAGCATTAATTAGCTGAATTAATAATGATGTTAATGGTAGCACCTTACATAAACAATGAGACAAACATGTATAAGCGTATGTGTAGCCGCTTAGCAATGAACAACTGGTCACAGCTGCTGTGTTTCAGAATTTGCTCTAGCTTTTACAAGGTCACGGAGGTGAAGTGTCATGACTAGGAGCAAGAACCAAAAACATTCTGCAGTCTTTCATTGTCATTCCACCATATTTCCTTTCCTTCCTGTTCCCTCAAGACACATACATTTTGACTAGGATTAGAAGAATACATAAAAATAATAAAGCTTGCACACTGATGAGTCATTCACAAACATGTAGTTTCTTAGTCTTTTTTTTTAAATAATATAAATAATAATATATTATATTTAAATCACGTTTATGTTCTTAAAACTGTGAAATGATTTGATTAGAAGTACAGAGAAGCAAATACAAGCTACAAGCCAAGAGGTGCTGAACTACTGTCAGATCTAGTCACTCATTGGTCAAATCATTCTTCTGTGTTTTTATTCGACTCTATATTCATGTACTCATGTTGGTGTCTTATTTTAAACTAATTTAACCACAGTATACTATTTCACTGATTTGAAGTCCTTGCTTCTTGTTCATGTCAAATTTAAAGCGGATTTATAGTAAATACGGACGACGCTCGCAAAGCTAACTTAACTAAACTGAACTGCAAATAAATGTGGATATTATACATGGTGAAAAAACTTTCCAAATCTGGTTCATATCAGATCTTCTCTATGCCACATCTCATTTCATCTTTTAATCCCAATACCCTGAGCAAATATGTAGCATATGGGTCTCATTTCTCTAATGCTCTAGTTTTATGTTGGTTTTGGCTCATTAGATCTAAGAGAAAGTTTGATAGTGATATGATAGGATATGGCCAATGAGATGTTTGACTGGAAGGCTTGCAGCATGTTTTCATTGTAAAAAATTAGCAGTGAAATCAGAGAATATCAGATAGCACTCAGCTACTCCTTCAGCTGAGCTGAAACAATGACAAGCTCACGTCTTTTTTCCGTCGTGTGTGGGGTCTCCTCTGTGTAATCATTTCATTACTTCCTAAAGATCTGTCTTCACCACTGAGAGATCAAGCTGCGGTAATGGAGATTCTCACGCAGGTGTTCATTCTGCTTCTAAAAGTGTGTTTTTAATCATCTTAAAAAAATCTATGTCTATCTACTAAGTGCATGAGTTCACAGTGTTAAATGTTCCCCTGACAAACTCATTCAATTGCATTCACAGCATTCAGCTGATGGGTCTGTGTGACTCTGCTAGGGCAATCCAAGAGCCTCTCTCTCTCTCTCTCTCTCTCTCTCTCTCTCTCTCTCTCTCTCTCTCTCTCTCTCTCTCTCTCATAAACACAAATATGTAAGTCAGCCTCAGGAAACATGTGCTAGAACATGAAACCTGCAACATTGCTATTCAAACCGGCTCAATTTCAGGCCTTAACTTGATGCACTGAATTTTTGCCATATCTGAAACTATCCTTTGAGGTAGTCAGTATTTATTTGATAAACATATTTGCCACTAAGACAGTTTTGTAAGTTCAGTTGTGTGTGCATCGAGGTCACCAAGTGCAGGATTGAGGGGAAGGTAATTGTAAATAAACAGATGCTTATAAAAAAAAAGGATGAGATGAAACATGCTGTACAGACTGAAAGATGTTAAAGATTGTCACCATGGATCGTAAATTTTATACCAATGGATCCTGGATGGGACATCAGTAAACTCGATTCGAATCGAACAACAGACAAAGCTGTAACACTAATGGCTACCATTACTGTGCTTCCAGGCTAACTATTATGCTATTTAAATAAAAATAAGGTTATAGTTAATTTATAATCATATATTCTCCAGTGTTCTGATGGTTTGGTTGTTTGGAAAGCTTGATGACTAGGCTAAGTGTTAGCTTAATGTAATGTGAAAGCATATGGCAAACTAGTTAGACCAAGAAGACAAAATGAATTTATTGTTAGCATCTCTTAGCAACATTTTATAGTAGCATGCTGTGTTTTTGCCTTCAACAAAAAGTTTTGGCTATAAGATATACAGTAGTGTTCTGTAATTGCATTGCACATAAAATGCACTATTAGTGTCTGGCAATCATCTTAATTTTCTCTCAATGTGTTTAAACATGTGTTGAGTATGAAAGCAGGAGAGTTTTTTTAACAGCCTGTAGCAACAGACAGATTGCACCTCGGTGTATTGAGGGGGTTATGGAAGCAGGTGATATAGTTAAAACCTGATCTAGCCAGAACGTAAAATTTGATTGTCTCAGACACCCTGGATAGTAACATGTCCACCCTAATTCTTATTCTCACCTATGTGCAAATATCCTCTGCCTCAGAGGACTTCATATTTAAAGTTTTGAGAATCCATGAGAGATTGCATAACCATTTTCTAAAAGTTCATGCAATTTGACAAAAAACATTCTGTATGCAGGGATTCTCATATTTTTCTTAATCCTCTAAACAACCATTATTCGAGACCTTTTTTTCCTCATAGCCGAACTCTGATGCCATCACTTTAAAAGGTCCATGCTTCAGCAGAATTCATCTATAAAATGACTGACAGTCTCAGAGAGGATATAACGCTTGGCTGTTCCATTTAAGAATAAAGCATAGACAAAGCAAGATATGCCAGAAAGCAGAAGAACTGTGCAGTATCTGGAATAACCCATGTAAACCTGCAAAGACTTTACTTAGTAAAGTTACTTAGGGATATTACTTTGGTCAGAACGAAGCCTGTCTAGTTAATAGTAAAAACAATAAAAACTCCATTGAAGTGACAGGTGACCTGCTATCCTGCTGTGCACCAAAATCTATAATACACTTACAAAAGCATGGCATGCCCAAGATGTTACGCTTAACATGAGACAGCAGGACCACCTTGGTGATCTGAGACAGATATCTCAATGCCAGAGCTAAAATATAGGAGTCACATAACCAGGGATAAGCTAATAGGGATAATCTAGCTGGGTGAATCAAGCTGGGATTTATTGTGCTCTGGTGTAGTGTTTTCACAAAAAATAAATAAATAAAAAATTAGGAAAACATCTACTTTATTTATCTTTTTAACATGCAACTCTCAAAACCTTAGAGATTTATACGAAAATGTTCCACATGTTTATTTTTGAGGTCTACCACATTTAGGCATCTACATCTCTAGCAGACCCTCAAAGCCCTTTTCCACAAAAATATCAGTGGATCAGCAAGATCAGAATAGAGAAAACGAAGCTCATCTATCTAAAAAGTAATCCCTTTACTAAACCACGGGTCTGTAAATGACGCTCAATGACAGATCAGCTGGGATGTGTGTCCCCAAAAAAACATATAATGCTTTTATCACCATAAGCCACAGGATAAACATTATGCCACATCATCTCTCTTTAAAAGCTCACACATGATCCAAGCCAGGAGCAGTAACCAAACTAAAAACACTAACATGGAGAGTAAAAGAAACTTTCTTATTACAAGAATAACACACACTAATAAGGTGTAACAATGCTACAATATTCCCAGCATCATAAATCAGACTAAAAAGCTTTGAGTAAAATAAGGTGTGGAATTTTGCCAAGAAATCAGCAATCAAATGAAAGACCTAATGTTAAACACATTAGGTAGCAACAGCAACAACAATAAAACCACAAATGAGTAAATGTTTGTGTGTGTGTGTGTGTGTGTGTGTGTGTGTGTGTGTGTGTGTGTGTGTGTGTGTGTGTGTGTGTGAAGGTGATGGAAATTTTTAGCATTCAGTTCAGTTTCACTGCTTTAATGAACACTGACATCTAGTGTTCAGGTGGGTGAGCTGTAGAATGTCATCAAGCCTTAAATCTTTAACATTTTCTGAGCATCTTCCTGAGAACACGTGGCTTAGAATCAATTAGTTTGATTTTGGAATCCAAACTCAAGACGGAAACCACCAGTAAGCAGAAACTGTATAAGAAGTGAATAGTTGACATCTCTCTCTCTCTCTCTCTCTCTCTCTCTCTCTCTCTCTCTCTCTCTCTCTCTCTCTCTCTCTCTCTTTCCATTAACTTGACTGGGTTTCATATGCACGTCTACTGATATAGAGGACTCCAGTATACGTCCTGGGCTAATGTTAAAGCAAATCAAACAAGGCAGCTTCATCAGTCCCTTGTGTTAAATTTGACTACACACCAGTCAGATGTCCAGGCCATAGACACCCAGTCAAGACCATTATAAATTCTACAGTAGGACAGATGGATTTATAAATGGCACCTTATGATCATCCCCACAGAAGGTATTAGAAGCTATATTCATTTCTAAACTGACTACTGTTAACCAAAGACATGTTGAGAACATGTTGACCACATGTTCTCAAAGGGATCACAATAAATGACATAGAAGAGCATCTGTGAATAGGGCAGATCTTTTTGTTAAGATGATTATAGAATTACTAACAGTGATGTGTAAAGTCCATCACATGTATGCTTCGTGACTGACATTGCCCCTGACCCTCACACTTCATTTGGTGCAATTGGTGAGCCCACAAGATGGCTCCATATGACCAGGTAAGGCTTATCTGACTGGGTTATATACTGTATATGGACTCATTTCTGAGGACACTATTCCAAGGTCTAACTTGAGATAGCCTGAACTGGGTAGACTTTTTTTTTACAGTTCATGGGGGTCATGAAGGATCACTCGTTGTCTCAACTTTCCCGTCACAACTGTTGTGCAAGTAACACAGACCTGCTGCTCACTGATGTACACAAGATCTTGATCCATGCAGAGGTGTTGTATAAAGTTCTCATTATTATGTGAATACCTGATAATGATACTATACTTGTATAACCATTTAATAAATGATCTGACACTCATACTGACTGCTTTTTTAGAACCCTTCAGTGTAGCGCTGAGCAGTACACAGTTTTTAATGAAAAACAGATGCACATGAGATATAGGTGATCCATACAGCATTTTGTTTGTGTCTAACACATACCTTAAGACTTATCTCTAATTCATGTTGCAACATCAACCTGTATGTAGATACAAGTGAAAATATTTCCATATTTATCTGACAGCTCCTATGCCATGACTGGATGGTACTTGTTCCTTACAGACTGTCCAACAATCAAACCTTTAAAGTTGAAATATTTTCTCCAGCTAGGTTCAGAATACTTTTATTTACTTGATACATGTGTCCCATTTCTATAATCTGGAAAAAATGCAGCGTAGATAACGTATTGTATCCTCTAACATAATACACATGCTCAGATCGAATGCACAGATAGCCTGAGTGACTTGATTGGGATTCTGTCAGCACTTTTATTGGGATTTTTACCGTGTATACTGTGAGCTGTGTTTGGTCTGTGTAGGACTACAACTAGGACTCTCACACCTCTAGCATGAGAGATCAGGATTTAAGGAAGATTTAATCACATAATAATCTCAGCAGTCCTCAATCGTTAAAGATCTCTTAAAGTCATCTATAAATCCTGGCCCACATTCCAGCATTCCCGTTTCTCCCAGACAAATGTGGGCTCATCCGTTGCACAGCACAGCATATGAATCTTCTGAGATGATCTGTCATGTTTTGCTTTTGTATCCGGTTAAAAACCATCAGTTCTTGAAATGTGAGCCTTAAAGCATTGTTAAAGCATTCTTGCATATTAATTGATACACTTTCTCCTGTTTGTTTTTTTTTGCCTGCTGAAGGAATGTAAAATAATCCAACCCGTAAGAATCATTTTTCATTTTCACTACAAAGACTGTGCTAATCTATTATTTCTGAGTTTAGCGGGCATTCAGATCTGTCCTGTTTGACATAACTGAAACAAACTAAAGCCTTCAATTCAAAGCTCATTCAGTGCTTGTGATGTATTTTTCATTACCAGTTAGCTAGGCAGATAATATTATAAGTGTTTAAAGCTTTAAATCATTCCAATTACTTACCTTAAAGTGAATCTCCAATTTCTGAAGCTCAGTTAATTTCATACTCCAATAATTCTAAAAAATAACAACTGGGTGTTTAATAAATGGTCAAAAAACATCTACTGTAGATGCACAAAGGCAAACTATTTTAAATTAAATACCTGTTTGAAACTTGGTTAGATATATAAACATTTAAAATGTACACCATATGAAACCCTTTCTGATTAAACTATAGAAACAATGCATTAAAATAAACAAGATTTCTTTAATTATTCGGCTGATTTTTTTTAAAGAGATACAGCGTCTGAATATTTTAACGCCAAATGATCAGGAACATACTCAGGGAGAGACTGGAGAAGCTGAAAGTGCAAGAAACTTGAGAAGCAGGCATAAAAGAAATAGATGGGCGTTCATTACAGTGTCAAAACCCTGAATATCCATTTGTCATAAACTCTGACCTTCTTTTTAATGGCTATTTGTCATAATATTACATCCCAAAGGGGAAGCAGATTACTTAGTCTTCTTTAAATGTCTGCACAGTGAGCGGGCACTGTGACCCAGATAAGCCATAAATCTACTCCTAATCTGCTTTCGTCCATGTTCAAAAGTCTGATGATTAAGTAAAGTGCTAAAAGATGAGCGAGATCTGCCTCGGTTCTCTGTTCTCTTGAAGCTTGGCAGGCAACCAGTTCCAAAGTATGTACAGAAAACAAGCAAACATAACATTTTCCCATTTTTATATTTTAATCAAAGAAAAATTGCATATTAACACGAAAAGTGATTCGTCTAAAATCCACTTAATTCCAGGTGAGCATGAAACATGTACTAATCCCTTTCTGTGATTACATTAGACCAACCAGTGGCAGGGCTCTCAAGTTTTGAAGACAGGCAAGAGTGACATCTCCAGTTCACCAGGAACACCAGGATCACTGATCACATTTTAAACAAATAAAAGTATTTGTTCAATTTTTATTTACTAATTTGTGTTTGTGTGTGTGTGTGTGGGTGGGTGAGAGAGAGAGAGAGAGATAGAGATAGAGAGAGAGAGAGAGAGATATTATGACTGGTGGTGTTTATTGTAAGTGTTTGTTGCCTTTTTGGATTCGTTTATCATTTGTAATGTTGCTCCCATTTAAAACAGTTCGGCTCAAGCCCAGCCATTTTTAGTGTCAAGCTGTTTCGTGTTGAGGTTTTGTTCAAACCGCCATCGAAAAATACCCTCGCTAATGAATGTTTTTTTTTCATTGGTTGTTGCGTTAAATCTTACCCAGATAGTGCTATGTTCTGATTGGCTATTGTGTAGCCTCTTTATTTTTGATTGGCTGATAAGTGTCAGGCTCGAATAAGAACTGAGACACGCTTGATACCTGCCCGGTTCCATAGAGACAGCGGTGCGGACAGATACATTATGGGCGCTGCGGCATATTAAATATATGATAAATAGTCCATTTTTTTTTCTGCCTGAGAAATACGACGTGTGGCGGGAGAGCGTGACAAAAGACCCAAATGCGTGACTATCACTCTCAATGCGTGACACTTGAGAGCCCTGCAGTGGCAAAACAACAGCTTGAATCATTGTGCATGTCCAATTATTCTGCTGGTCTGTATTGTTGCATAAATAGGCCATTTAGCTGCCAATTTCATATCCTCAGAGGTTTATATTTAAGTAATATAACCCTTAAGTATCACATAAAGGTGATACTTCTCTAAGGAAAATAATATACACATCACATTTAGTCAGAAAAATAAAAAATAAAATGTAATGGCTCTTTATGTGGACAGCATGTATCTTCCATGTAGCACTATCTTTAATCTACATGCTCACCTGATACCTTCAAAAATCCAAACTCATGAGCCAAACCACCGGACCACCAGGCAGATATTTGTCAGAAAGTGTGCATGCTTGAGATCCCATTATCCCGAGAAACAAGCTAAAATATGCTAATTGAGATTCAGATGGTAACCCAAGATAGAGTAAGGTTTTTGTTTAAGTACATAACTCTTATTTTGTGCAGCAAGCATGATTTTCAGCTTGGAAGCACATCAGGTAATTTTTCAATTTTGCGGTTGAGAGACGAGAACATTCGCCGACTGAGAGGTAACACTTTGTGCGCCGAGCCCAGCAGAAATCTCACTATTGCTGCTGGTGAGTTTGTGTGGCCTGATTATGCACACTCTGCATGGACTTCATTTGTTTCTGTTTATGCTCTGTGAAGCCACTGAATAGTTCCAGTAAACGCTTACTGCAGAAGGAGAGGAAAAGAATATTGACCTTCGTTCCAAAAGGGTGCAATCTGATTCCAGGCACAGTGAGTAACTCTGAAAGCCAGACTCGGTAACCTAACATCCTCCCTTCTGGAAACGAGGCTTTGTATTCAAGTAGCAGACAAGCTCCTCTGGGAGAGCTTCACAAATGAATATTGGGAGCAGACACCATGAAGAAAACTTCAAAAAGATTGGAAAGTGAAGTAAAAGGGGAAAAAAAGCTCATCCTTAACTTTCTTTATTTCTTTTGGATCTCCTGCAACCAGCTTCCTGTAAAATCTGGAGTTTCTATTTTTGTTTTATATATCGATCGCATCTAAAGGAGCTGCTCGCCTTTATTCCAGTCTGATGCAAACATCTGTATGCTACAATGTTAGTCACCACCAGAATTATTGGCACCCTTTTTCAGCTCATGAAATATGCTTTTTGTTGTAAATGATCTTACCCTGAATCTAACATTTATTTGCTAAAGTTAATTTAAATAAATAAATAAATACATAAAGTACATTAAATTTCTCAGAAAATATGCTCAAAAAACTGACCAAACCTCCAACTCTGACCAACATTGCATAATTTTTAGTATAGTTATAAATGTATACGAATAAAATATATCTGAAGCATGTTCCCATTTACATATTAAGTTCACCTTTTAAATTGCGATCAGCTATCAGCAATTTAAAACCGTAAATAATTATAGAAAATGCACACTCAAAAAAAAAAAAAAGGGGGTTAAATATAATCAAACTAAATTAATATTCACAGGGTTAAAAAAACCCCTGTTTAAAGTTCTATTTATGAATCACATTTTAAAAACCGGTAAAAACAAAATAATATTCTGTTTTTTTTCCCTTTTCCTTAGTCTAATAGATGTAATGTTTTGTTTTAGATAAGTTGAAAATAAATACACCAGTCTGTCACTTCAAAAAAGAAGCGAGTTTCTAGCTTGATGGGAAAAATAGATTCTGAAATGAATGATAGAAGGACATCTGATGATTTGATTATAGTCTACAGATATATCTAGTTATACAGACATACAGCAAAGAAAATTTTACTAGTCATAGAAAGCATGAACGTCTTTGTTAACTAGCTTGGATTTGAGACATGAAAGAGTTTTAAGACAAAAAGCAAATATGAGAAAGAACAGAATTGTTTGCCAAACCCAATTATGCTGTTTTTAATCTTTGTCCCTCTCTAAGAATCCCTTTGTTCTTTCCCAGTGCTGAAAGGAAATGAGGAGGATGACAGGTGATCTTAAGTCTAATGATGCAGTGATGTATTGTAACCTTTCGACATAAAACATTGACTAGAGGATGCTATTAATCATTTAATTATCAATCACAGTCAGGATCAAAGCGAGGAAAATGAAGAGATGCAAGAGGAGGAACAGAGACAACAAATACTTTACGTGGGAAATGAGAGCAAGCAGAGTTTTCAAGGAGGAATATTTGAGATTTTACATGTTTCTATGCTGCTGTATCACTTAACTTTTTTTTTTTTATTAACAATCTTTTTTTTTTTTTTACTTTACTGACAGCAAGCATTATTCTAGTGGCTTTGCCCCAGTGTGGTTGGAAACACATCTGTGGCTTCTGCGTGATGTTAATGTTAATAAACATGACTGTTGGAAGCCTCTTCTATAAATTTGTATGTCATTTCGTGTGTCTTGTGGTGGCTGGTGTGGGTCGTCACCACCACAGACCAACTTTGACCCGGGAAAATAATAAATCACCCATTTGTTTTTTTGATGATAATCATTATTATTGTTAATACAAGATAACTAAAAATGTTAAAAACAACAAACAGCTGTGCAGTCTGGCCTCCAGTGTATATTCTGACTTTATCTGAATGTGACATCTGCAAAAAATATTCAAGAAAGCGTAAATAATTAAAAATCTGCTAGGAGGGAAGAACATAAGCCGAACACGTCTGTACCCAATGCACACGGAGAAGAAAGAATGGACAAAAGGACTGGGTAGATGGACAAAACATCTGCTCAAATCAAATGACATAACCAGGGAGAGTTTAGGTGTGTGTGATAGTCTGGAGCAAGGAATATAAAGTCACAGTCACTGTCAAATGATACAATATGTACTCTATGTGTGTTTTTTATGTGGCATACATAAAAACCTCCCACAGTAGCTTATCTACTTTTATCAACAAGAAATTAAAACCTAAAGAATAAGCTGTTGACTTGTACTACACAAAGCAAAACTAGTCTGTTTTCTGTTCATTTAAAATAGTAAAAGTTAAGCTCGTTAATAAAATAAGTTTTTCTTAATTTGGTAAAATGATTGTGATAAATAATTTCAGTATTTTTTCCCAAAATAATTGTGAACGTTTTAACCATTAGTCTACAATATACAGTCCTACAATATAATTTGTCCTCTGTTTTTTCCCCACAAGCTTAATTAAAGATAATTAATATTTGATTATTTAGGTTTAGATTATAGGATGTAGTTGACTAGATTTGGTTATTTTCTCATTCACTCAACATGAGAGGCAAATATTTTTTTCCACATAAAGAATTAAAAAACTGCTTCACATATTCACAGCAAACCTCTCTGGTTTGTGGGGACTAACCACACAGCAGGATCTCCAGCAGCTCAATGCCAGCACCCATGATGCACTGGGGTTAGACCACATAAAGCACCAAACACACCCACGAATGAAACACAACATTACAAGCCCGTACACCAGAGCTTTTCCAGCAACGCACACTGATTTCCAACTCACTCCGCAGTATTCAGCACTTCTCTGCAGCTGTGCTACAAAGGCCCTTCTTTGCCATAAGCCACACGTTTTCTGACCAAGCTAAATAGTATCCAGATCAAATCAAGCAAAGAAATAATGCTTGGCTGATCTTGAGTTAAGACAGAGCTACCAGCTGCTCCCTCAATAATTCATTCATATTTCCAGCTCCATTTTCAATAAGGACAAACAAAGTCATTGATGCAATGCACCATGGTACACTATTACCCTTGACCCTCCCTGTGTGCACCAATTTTATTTCATTTATTCTATTTATTGAAGGGAACCACAGCAAAAAGTTCAATGTTCTGTCTATTCTGACATGCTTAAGTTTAATCTGGTAGAAACTTCAACTCAAGGTTAACAAGGTTTGAATTAAGATGTTTACCGCTTTGTCTTACCACTGATCACAGGAACGGTGGGTATGAGGCAGAAATACACAAAATCAGATACCAGTTCTCTTTGTTTTGAAAAATAAAGGCATGTGGACAATATCACCAAAGATATGTTCACAACAATCTGCCTAACAATCAGGACTGGACTGGATTAGTCATTTTGGCATATGTCAATAACCAACCACCAATCAACCCATTAAAGCCCATTTTAATGATTATAAATTAAAAAGTTGTGGGATTCTGGACCAACAAATGTTTTCCCTCAATTACTTCACTTTCTCCATATTCCAAGCTGACTCTGTCCTCGTTATGAATAATACTGTCCTGTTCAGATATATTTACTTCTCCTGCATGGCTTATTGTGATGGACTTGTGTCCATGAAGTCTGATGACGTCTTTATTTAATAAATATGTTTATTAGCCCTTTATCATTATGCCTAAGTTACATTTAACTACTTTTTACCAAAGAACAAAGAGTGGATCTTTTGCCTGTTTTGGGAAGATATTTTATGATTTTTGTCAAACTAATGTTTATATGTCAAAGTAAATGGTGATAACTAATAATTTTCTACTCCCCTAGATGTCACAAATGCTTGTTCATAAGCATCTAAAATGTGAATACATTATCTATAGCCAGTAACATTATGTGTAAGGTAATGCCAACAGAAGTAAAAATGTTTGAAAGCCATCAGTTGTTCTTTCGGATGCTCTCTGTCTCCATAGCTGCTTGTCTGGTCTGCATACTCGATTTGGCACAGGTTTTAGGGCGAATGCCCTTCCTGATGAAACCTTTCCATTTTATCCGTGTTTAGGACAGACCACAGCAATGAGGGCATGGACCACGAGGAGACACTGAAAGCCAACAGTTTACTGAATAATTTGCAGCCATAATTTAATTAATTTCTTTATACTGATAAAAGTCTGATAAATCAATTTCCATTTTGCTGGCAAATTGATACACCGTTGTACTGTTAAAAATAGTTAAAGAAAATAAAAAAACAACAAAAAAACAACAACACAGATCTGTCCTTAAGATAATGTCAAACCAGTACTATATGTGTAGACACATTAAATAAGATAAACTCAATCAGATGTGATAGAATAACCTAAAATATGAAATGACCCTGTTCTAGATTTCCAGGAAAAACTTCCCCTAGTATGTTTTCAAACAGATCATGCAGAATGTCTTGAAGGCAGGACGTTTTTAATGCTAGAGAAAAAAAATCACAGGACACTGAAAATAGTCATCAACTCCTCTTCAGTCTCTCCCTCATCCTCACAAAGAGCCAAAATGTGGAGTTTTGAAATAAGTTCATGTATTTCCACATAATTCTGACCAGGCGATATTTAGTTTGCTTACTTTTTTATGATTAGATTAAAAATGACACGCTTTTTGTATTCTTTGGTGTGCTATATAATGGTAGGCTAATGCTGTGATTGGCTGTAAAGCATAGTGATGTTGTAGTGTGTAGGCCAACTGGCAGGACAGACCACTAGGAAATCTACAAGCATTTCAAACAGCCAGTTCAACTCTGCCTGTAACACAAGCTGCCAAGGTCAACATGTCATTCCTCTTAATAAAGGGTGAAATCAGGTACTGGTTTGGGCAGCAGTGCTGTTCAGGAGCTTCACCCAAAACACAACTGACAAATTTGGGCGTGGTACCATACACCAAGTCAGACTAGTACTGACATTTTTCTATGACGATAACCTTTGACAAACAGCATGGTAACTCATATACAGCGGTAGAATTTGATTAGAAAGACGAAGTAGCGAACAAGCAAAAAAAAAAAAAAAAACAACAACAAAACAACCATCCGTCAATGTGCTTCTAAGCGCTTGACCATCTGTCCTGAAAGCAGCACAAGGTGAGGTGTGTATTGAGTGCCAAGGAGGGAGAAGTGTGAGCTGGCCAAGGTTATGCTTATTAAAGTGAAGAGAAAAACAATTAGAGGAACAGCATTCCAATCTCACACACCACAGTGGTCTGGACTTCCTGTGAAATTTTATCTAAAGGACCTTCTGGTGCGGATCTCATTGATAGGGAAGGAGATTCAGTGTTACCTGTATCTTATTACTCGTGGCTACATCAGCGATGCAGATTTCCATTAAAAAAGTACCACAGTGAGCAACCATACAGAGATAAATCCTGACAAGTAACATACAATGTCTTTATAGTGCTTAGCCTTGAGTGCTGGAAAATTCTTTATTCCTATTGGTCATAAGGGGTTGATGAATTTTCTATTAAAGCAGTTCTGACAATAGTCCTGGCTGCAGTAAAATGATTTATGGTTTTAAACGAAGGCGCTTGATTTAATGTGCTATTGTTTCTTTAGCAACAGCTCATTCATAGGGACTTCTGCGTTCTGCTTCCGTGATCTAAATAACATATTAAGGTTAATAATAAACAGATCCGAAAATTATTTATTATATTATTTATCAAAGAAAATATCTTTGTAACAGTTTTTTTTTAATTAGATGGGAAAGTCTATGGAATACAGGACTTTCTGGTTTATTATTTATTGCATTTTTTGCCAGATTGACTTCAAGAAAAGAACAAGAAAGACCGAGGCTAGCTGTTTTCTTTTTCAGTCGCCCTTCTTTGTAGCTGCTATAATCTAAATGATTACAGGAAATAACTTCTCTCAAGGACGTTCTACAACATTGAAAGTAACAACATGGTCAACAAATAAGAAAATGAATCATTAACAAATACTTCAGAGCTCAGTCCTGCTTTGTCCTCCTTACATATGACCCTATTTCACAGTGTTAAAACATTCTGTTTGGAGCCTGGTATACAACTGATATCCACTGCACATGGATGATAAAATACTTTTTAAAAGCATAATGTTTACATTACAGTGTCGATCTTATCACAAATGATAGTAATTATGGTCTTTTGTAAACCTGGACATTTTCCAGTCAAAGTATAGGTTTATACAGGAGTTTAAAGTAAGCAAGGCTGTTCGTGATTTTCTTCCCAGGGGAGCTATCCCTCCCATCGTAAACATTTCATAGCCACAGCCAGAGGATGTCCTCTTTACTTTGGTGATACCGTGCCACCCATTTCAACCTGCAGAGTTCGATCAGAGCACAAAGGATATGTGTTGGGTTATGTAGCTTCAGTGATAAGACGTTTATCTGATAAAACTGTTACAATAGCTAGCACAGCCTCCAGCTAACATGCACAGCATTCCACAAACACAGGAAATGAAAGCTAAAAGATAATAAAAAAAAAGACATATAAGCTATATATAAGATCCACTAAAATACAGTAGATTATTGTGACTTAAAACCTTTTTTTTCATTTTGAAAGGTCAGTTCCTTGTAATTATTTCTCCATTAATCCTCCTGTGCCAACAACATTCCGTACCAAATGGTCATTAATGTCCTGCCTGACCCAAATAGCCAATGAAAATGTTTTCTCTTTCCAAGATCACTTCCTCGACGTCACACCAGAGTAGCAAGCCAAGGTCGCAGAGGCTGCTAGTCTTCTCTGTAGCTTTGCAACCCTAAAAACACACCAATGAATCAAGACACTGAATACTTCTGGAGCTACAAACTAGATTCAAGGCAACAACTAATTTCTTTGGCACTGTGGTAAAACTAATAATTGTTAAGAGTTTGAGGACTTTGAGGCAACATATTAAATCAAGCTCCTCTGCCAAGTGACATGTGGAACAGTTTTTCTATTAACACTGATTTTAGCCATGTATGCAATGAAAACACGATGAAAACAAAACAAAATAAAACAAAAAAAATAAATAAATAAACCTAAAATGAGGTTAAATTTGACCCCACATTAAATATATCAGGACAAACAGTCAAAAATCCTCAGCCACTTGTCAAGAATTGGGAGGAAGATACAATTGCAGGTACTTATTAAATAAAACACAAACTAAAGAAAAAAAGTGAAAGCACAGATCATTAACTAACAAAAAAATAAAACTAGAATGAAAGCAAGAGCAACATCGTATAATATTACAGACAAAGTCTAAGCATAAGCAAGTCATGACAAAAACATGACAACGTATGACGTATGACAAAGGCTAAACAAGGAACCTGTTTCCCCACCTGGAATTTAAACAGGGTTACTAATTAGTGCAACATTAAACAGGCATGAGTATTCTATGAACATCGCTACAATGGGTAATGTGCTGGGGTTGATGGGTAGTGTGGTTCTTGTCAGCCAGATTGTGGCTTAAACTACTGTATCAGTGATGGCTTCCTGGCTGGACGTTTTTTCATAATGCTGTTGACTGTTATTTCATTGTGCTCAGGTTTTCACCATTATTATTATTATTATTATTATTATTATTATTATTATTATTATTATTACTTTACACAGTCACATATTACACAGCATGTACATGCACTATGAGACTATGAGGCTTTGCATGTGTATTAACTTGCCACTCAATTATCAGATTAATCTGAATAAATTGGAATTAGATTTTTCCTCTGTGTGTAGCTTGCAAGAGTTTTTAATCCTCCAATTCCCAAAAGATTGCATCCAGTTGTTTTATGTTTGCAATGATACAAAAAAACATTCACAAAGGCAATTGAATCTAAGATTGCACACATTGAATTGTTGCATCATGACTTTAAAAAATAAGGAGCTCAACAGCTGGTGCCTATTCGCTCCAAGTTGATGAAGGTAAAGTTCCTGACATATGAAGATTATGTCTCTGATGTCACACATACAGAACATGAATAATTATGTGGTATCGATTTAAGCATTTGTTGACTCAGATAATATGGCGTGATTAATAATAATTCTTTAATCGAAAGATTAAATGAAGAGAGCCTTTATGCATTCATTTCATGACGAGAATAGAAAGCCCAAACTTTTGTTAAGGAAGGCAATGCAAATGCAATTAGAAGAACACAAACAAAAGTGTAATCTGTCAAGAACACACAACATTGTGTGACTTTAAACAAAAAAGACAATGAGATAAAAATCAATTTAGCAAGGTAGTAAAGGATCTCTGAAGCTTAAATTGTATGTCTATTTAATCCAGTGAATAACAATTCAGTAAAATGTGAGGGTTAAAGCTATGTGGGTGACTACATATATTTCAGCACAGTAAAATGCCATTAACTCAGTGAGCATGTTAGCCAAATTCCTTTAGATTCTTCAGAGACACAATCTAAGGATAGTGTCAATATAAAGTGAACCTTTCAACATTATGAGTGTTATCAAAGACGACTGATCTCTGCCAAATACTACGGCACTTCTGTGCTTCAGTGCTGTTACAGTACATTAGAGCTAAGCAGCTAATAGCTATGAACAATCATTTTTTCGCATCAATCATGTGCAATCATGTAAAGATTACGTAACACAAATGGGTGACGAATGGATTTAGGAAGCAGCTGGACTGTTCCTAAGTGGGTCTCTTAAAGCTGTGTAAAAGGGTCAGGTCACACAGATGTCAGACCTTCCCCTGCATGTGCGTCATACGCTTTTCCCATCTGTTCTTCTTCACTATTTTCATATCCATGCAAGAGCCCCTGTTTTAGTGCCAGATGTATGGAACCATGTTTGCTGCCATTGAAATTTTCATGATATGCCAGCTGATGTTTTATGATACTATGGGTACTCTGAGGTAACAGGACACAATAACCATAGGAACGAGTTGCACATATGAAACACATAAGAAGGGATACTTTGTTTATAATAAAGTGGCCTTGCTATGGTTGACAAAGATGCAAAACAGCAGGTAAAAGAACGTCATACATAATTAGACACTTACAGAATCCTCAGATTTGTGGCTTACAGGACCTTCATTTAAGAAATCATCAGGGAGCTCGTCACGGCGCCTCAGGGTGAACTCTCGGATGAAAACAGCTTCTCCATCACTAGCATACACCCATACCTGAGAAAAACAAGAACCGTTATTGTTATTGTACAATCATGGCATTATGTCTTTATGTGTTGATTATCTAAATTTATCAGCTTCTTTAAAATGTTCCACATTGGCGCCTCCTGACTGAGAGAGGAGGATTACTTTTCTGAGGAAATGATGAGAAACAGGTAAAAAAAAAAGTACAAATAGAGAAATAAACACTACAACTGCATGTCTGAGATCCATTAGGGCTTGAAAAATATTTGTCCAGTGCCCGTTATGGACTATGAAAACAATGTGGATTATCCATTAAAGCCAAAGATCCCTGTTTTTGTCTGCAGTGTAGCACGAGTACAGTGTATTATTGCTCACATTTCATGCACATTAAAATGGATTTTCAAGCTGTTTGCTTCACTAAACGGTTTATGTTATGTGGTTAGCCCCTGCTGTGTTGGGTGTCCCTTTTGTGTTTGTAAAAACTTCCCGTATTAGAATTCACACCAGGGGAGAGCTTGGACAGGGCCCATTACCAACAGCAATCGCTCTCAAAGATGCACAAGCTCATGGGCTTCAGCCTCAGCTGCTCTCCTAGGGCCATAAACGCCCCATAATGAGGGGGTCAGTTGTGAGCCTTGGAGGGTCCGTGCCAAGCTGGTGATGGTGGGGGCTACATGGGGCAAGTGGGGGTTCTTGCTAAAGAGCGTCTCCAGTGTATATGGGCCAAAGAAGCCTGAGTAAGAATAACAAATCAAATATGTGCTAATTCTTGAAGCTTAACACTATTTGGCTAGCAAGGGATTCTGTATTTACCAAATCGTTTGACTGGCAAGGAGCAGTGGTTGCTCAGTGATGTAAAAAAAAAAAAAAATCACAGTACTTTAATCTGCCACCTTTGATAAAAACTAAAAAAAAATGTATGATGTATGATATTTGCACTATAACCCATTAGTGCACAAAAGGTGGGATTAATACCAAAAATCTGTAAAAAAAAAATTTTTTTTTAATTTTTGATGTTTTCATTGTAATAGGATAATAGGAATTTACATTATGTAATTATTGAAGTTACATAATAATAGAAGTTTCAAGCGTTCTATTACAAAACTAAAAAAAATCAGAGATTTTCACTTTGATGAAGCATGTCAACTACATTGCATTATAAAAACACCAGTGAATCTGTTCATATACAAAGATCTACAGGACAGGTGGGGAAATAAATTTTCTAAAGTTCCCTATTGTTCATTCACAACATGATTACTACAGAATTAGTAAAATTATTCATTTTGGTACAACAGAAGACTTACAATATATTTGTGCTTTAAGTAAAGCCTGTAAGCCTGTGCAATTTGCTATAGGAAATTAGATAACCTTGTTACAATCCAATGTATCTTACTGGTATTCAAGTTGTGCCAAGACACACAATAGTGTGTAAGCTATTGTCTCCCTATTTATAATACACCTGCATGCAGAAGTCTGCAATACTCTAAGGCAACTGTGTTGTAACCCTGTTATAAATTACAACAAGGCTTCTTTTCAGTCATATTATGAGAATTTCTTGAATTAACAGTTGGACTTATTATTATAAGAATTATTAATATAATTAATAAACCTGTAAGGCAATACCAATAATTAAGCTAACAAATTAGAATCATATGATTTAATAAACCAGAGAAAAACAAATCAAATGTTGGTCAATTGGTGAATTTTATCTACCAGAATTGTAATTGTCTCCTCTACTTTACAGTGGGCTTTACAGTGCATCGCATCTGATAGGGAGACCATTTCTATTCCTTCTGATTTGTATACAAAGGTATTTTGTAAATGTATTGTGGGTGTACAAGAGATATACAAAAAGGCCCATTAAAACAATGCAATATAGGAAAACAGCCTTAAGTTCATGGTATATAAAGTTTTTTATACATCAATGTACAGTATATCCTTTGCCCTGTCTTTGCCCTCTGTGGCTATTATATTACATATCTTCTATAAGCATTATTTGGTCTATAGTGTATCATGTACCTGGTAGGTCTATATTTACCCCGCCTTGTCCTTAATAGTCCCAGGTGTTCATTATGTATTAACAACCCTTAATAATCTGTGTGACGTTGCCTACAGAATGTTTAATCCTTTAATTCAATAGTTCCTCATTTTACTGAAAAACTGTACATCTTACTGTACTTACTGAAAAATCTAAAGTACATTTTGTTCATATGTAATGTTGGAATCATGATAGCATTTTCATTTCTATGGAAGTTATGTCAATGAGCAATGTAATGTGTACAGTCCAAAAATGCCAAAAGCACTCAATTTATGGTTAATGGTAAAGAGTAGAAGTAATGCAAACCATCTCTGGTTATGCTTTATATTGGTCAATCATAGACATGAATGATTTTATTTAAAAAACCACCTATGACTCAGTAGGCAACATGTTGGTATAAAGTTGGACAGCATTTTTGCACAGATAACTTCAAGATAACTTCAAGAATCTGCACATTTTACTGAAGAATGAAAAAAAAAAAAAACAAGGTATGATTCTTTGAACATTACCTGTCTCTAGCTGTCTATATCAAAGAAGAGCATGGATGAACACAGTAAATGCTTGTCAGACAAACTTACAAGCAACATCAAAAGACTTTCCTATGCAGGCCTTCATGTGCCAGATAATATTTTTTTAGTCATTCGGTCAGCCAAGCACTACTGAAAGTTTGAATTTTGGGCAAATTGCCAATTTTCAACAGAGCATAACTCCGAGGCATTGTTGAAATTAAAGCCTAGGCTTTATCACATTCTTGGCTGCAAGATCACATTCAACAACTTTGAACTGCTGGTTTTCTTGCGATGTCCTGAAAAGCTTGAACCCTTAAGCAATTACTGCCCATTGTATAAGCCATGTTTGTGAGACTGATACCCATCAACCAAAAATAGGACAAAATGTCGGACTGGCCTTTACAAAAGGCACATGCAGGAGCACATAGGAACTGTCAACAAGGCCTAGTAAAACATCAGACTATAGACACCAGATAGAAATAATTGGTTGAAGTGAAAAGTTTCCCTAATGTGCTGTAGCAGAAAACCCAAAAAGCATTTTTCCCCCAAATTTTGAGTTTTTGACACCCAACTGCAGTGTGTATTTTGGGTAAACGTCAATCATGAAATGATTTCCTGGACAAAACTAAACCATACAGATTCAGCTTCAGAATATTCCTTTCTGGACAAATTCTTCAAGGTCCTAGACACAATCCTTCCAGTGATAAGACAGAAAAGGGTGCCATAAAGCCTCATCCTAGGAAACTCCACAGTTTATCCATATCACACCTTCCTATCAATCAGAGCATGTTTATCCAAAAAAAAAGTGAAACCTGGCTGAACTAAAACCTAGTGCAGCACAGAGCCAAATGTTTTCTGAAATGTTAAAGAAAAATTTATCAAATTCCCTTCTTAACATCCTGCTTAAGAAAACAATCCAGCTGTTAAAATCAGCTGTCATGGGGCCTGTACTCCCATTGTACCTAGACATTAAGTGCTGGCAGAAATCTCTTCTCTTAAGTCAACAACACTCTCCCTGGAAGACTATGTTCTTCTGTTGCGCTTCCGTTATGTCATCATTATAAACTTTCTGTTAATGAATACTGCAAGATTATATTATTAGAAGCTACTATCAACCTTCTTGGTAATAAGACTGAAAAAATATTATAACAATCTGCCTGACTGTTTGGACAGTTTTCTTCAAACAGACACGTTTCAATAAGCAGTTAAATGAAGGTTAGTCATGCATATCTGTAATCTGGACATGAATGGACTTGTGTGTCAGCACTGACTCCTGTTTCTGGAAGTGTCTTAGCTTATTCATACCTTTAGAAGATCTGGAAGATCTCCACTAGTACAAGTAGACAGAGAAGTACTTCTGTAAGTCCATAAATGTACCATAAATGTAAACACTTGTTATTCCAAGCTTTAAACAGAGGTAGCTTTAAGGGTGGTCACTTACAGAGTGTAAATACTTTCCATATATGAAGCACATTAGCAAATATGTCCACGATGTCCACATATGAAGCAAATATTTCTGGAAAGGAATACATCATAATACAAAACAACTTCACTAATGGCATTCATCTTCAGAAACATAACAGGGCCCTTAAGATTAAACTCTGAAGAACTGCTGGTTTGGAACAAGGTTTCCATCAACCTAAGCCCACTGAGTACACCAACTAAGTGAAGGGATATGACTTCCAAAACTAACAGCGATGATGATAAGTGTATATGTGTGTAACAGAGAGAGAGAGAGAGAGAGAGAGAGAGAGAGAGAGAGAGAGAGAGAGAGAGAGAGAGAGAGAGAGAGAGAGAGAGAGAGAGAGGGAGAGACACACAGAGACAGAGAGAGACAGAGACAGAGAGATGTGTGATTCTATCCTTGGCAGCAAGATAGAATTTTAAATTGCATACAAGATTGGTGCCTAGAGAGTGATCCCAGGTCACAGGAAGCCTACAGAAGAACACAATCAGAAATAATAATACCAACCTGATATTATAATTTGCCTTTCCTGGAGGGAAGTTCCAGGTACTAAAGCATAAAGCAGAGGGAAATGAAAAGGAGAACCACATATATTCAGTGAAATCCCAAACTGGGCTTCTGTTTCATCCATAGCCTCCTAAGATTTATAAGATATCTTCCACTGTTTTGATAACAGGATGCTCTTTTCCTCCTTGCTCCTGACTGTATGAAATGAAACAGGAAGAGGTATTTGGCTAATCTCCTTCTAAAGGGATCAGTGCAAGGTTTCTTTTAATGCTTGAGTGATGAGGAATTCTTGAATGATGTGCACTGATGTGTCACTTGTCTTTTGTTCCTTTTTCTTTCTTTTGAACTCTTTGTGCTTTTTCTTATTACATATCTCTCTTTTTCCCCCCCAAGTGTTGGAGTGCATTCCTAAGGGGAAACGGTCACAGCAGTATGTTTTCCATTCTCATGCTATGTGGTTATATGCTGCAATCTCACGTCATGATGAATAGGATGACATTCCAGACAAAAGGGGCAATATATACTTGATACAGTAAATTGGGTCTAGGGCACCAGAGATTAAAACATGAATAAAGACACGTGTCTCTGGGGAATCACTTGTTTGCTTGCTTGACATAATATACATTTTGCTGTTTAGAGGTAATAGTTTAGTATGGACTGTAAGGAGAAGTCATGGTTCTGAGAGAAATCGACATTCACGGATTCCTGATATGATTGTTTTTGTGTGTCTGTGCTTACCATGGACTTTCATGTTAAACCCATGTTTCCTTTGCAAGCTTTAGCTTTGCTGAAAGAGAAGTAGAAAGCAAGAAAGTCAGTAAGCTAATGTAATAAACCCAGAGTATGTGGAGTGAAAGAAAAAAAAAGAAAGGAAGGAACTGTCACAGACTTGGACAAATTCCTAATGCTGATCTCTACAATCCTCCATCGCCCTCTGCTATTTCAAAAGGTCTTAAAATAAGACATTTGTCTCCCTCTCCAGACTAACTGTCTGTGTTAGAAATAATTTATCTTTTTTTCTTCCCATACCTTTTATAGCACAGGCATCTCAATCTTATGGCCAAGTTATGTAAAACAAGCCTGCATGAGATCTGAGGATACCTTGCATGGTGCCAGTCTGACAAAAGTAGCCATGACAGCGTTGAATCCTTTGCCTCTTATGGAAATATGAAGCCACATGATCTTGACAAAGCATGAAGAGAGAGGTGACAACCTGAAGTGGTGATTTAGATGTCTATTGCTTTCCGGCCTATGACTACCTCACAGTCCATTTATCTTCTGCTGTTTAACGGTTAACATTCCTGAAAGCCTTTTGGACTGTAAACCAACTCTGCCATGCAGACCTCAAAGTGTATGACTGTTCCCTTGCAGCCTTTACTGCTGACATTTGCAGCAGTTGATTTAGATGGTCATAAAATTCAACTACTGTTTAATGCTGGTATACGGTATATCCCTCCTAATAGGCTTGGGATCAACTTCATCCCAAATTATAGTTTAACATCGTTTATATGTAATTAGAATTGTCATCCTGTAACCTTTTTACGGTCCCTAATTTGTCCCTTATTTTAAAACGCTTAATTTTCTTTTTAGAAATCTGCTTTTTAGATACAGTGGTTGAGTATGAAACTTTTAATGTTATAGGAACACGAAGTTCTTTTGTAGGTACATGACTCTATAATAATCATATAATCCGATAGGCTAGGGAGCTCCTTTGAAAAGTTTCTACAAATCAACATACAACTTTGTCTGACAAAATCTTGGATAAAGATGTAGTAAAAATCTGAAAGTATGACTTTTATTTTCAGTCTTACAAAACAAGAACATATTGACATAGGTCATATTTGACATACGTCAAATAACTGTGCCAATTGTTCAGTAAACTATTTCCTTTTCACTTCCTCACTCACGACTCTTATACTTCTGTGCTCAAGCGCCTTGCTTTCGCTTCAGTGTAATTCTTTTACATCCTTGTGAAGTCTTCTTGCGCTTTAGCAGTCATTTTTCATTTACAATCCCCCAACTCCAAAATGTCTCCTACAAAATTTAGAGAAATGTCATTGACATTTGACAAAATGTCAATGACAAAATGACAAAATACAAACTACATGAAATCTGATTAAATTGTCTTGCAGAAATGAACCCAATATTACTTTAAACAAACTACTGAATTTTCACTTTTGTTGAAACAGGTGTGCATTTGTTTCATTGGTCTTAGCTGAAAAGTAATAATCTAGTTCGAAAGTCAGGAATGGTGTTTCTAGATTTGTCTTTGCAAAGTTAGAAGTATCTATAGGCTAAAATCACTGCTAAAACACAAACATGACCTAGAGAGTGCTGTGATTAGACCAATCCGATGTGCTTCATTTGTTCAGGTTTACAGTACATTTTTCCAGAAGGCTAGAAGAGCTTTAAATAGACATTGCACCAATTGTGCAAGCAGACTGGTTTGTTGTTCAAACATTTCTGTTTGAAGCTATTGGGAAGTTGCCAAGAGCAATGTGAAGGGCTGGACCTCAATTACAATGACACAATGATATGACGTCAATAGAAAGTGGCAGAGCTTGAAGATCTTTTTGTAAGACATTACAATTACATTATATATGTAATTCACCACATTCACTCATAGTAGTAATTACGACAATTGTTTGTAATTGGTTATAGCACGTTTGCCAAGCTTCTGTGCAAAGTTTACCATCAGACTATAGACTCCGCATGTCACTACTGTGTTGAAATGAAGACAGCCTTGCCTTTAGCCCAAGGTTCATCTATTACAATCGCAAGAGACATTTGCACTGTTTAGTAAATCATTATTTATTTCCAAGTTAATCCACACCAGCATGTTAACTCTGGCTATAAATGTTGAAAATTTTTGTCGTACTGAATAGTAAATCTTGTAGCAGTGCAATTCGTTCTGATCTTTATGATTATACAGTACAGCAACAAGGAAGTTGGCAACAATAATTTAAAGGGTTGGATCTTATCTCCAGTGTTACAATGCTATGTCAATGCACTTGGTAGAACAGATAAAGCCGTGCTTGGGATGGTTTACGACACATTTGGATTTTAAGCTCTGCAGAATTCAATTAAAAGATGAAAGAAAATGCAGGACACGGACTGCAATTCAACGGGAACGTCGACGAATCACAAAGATATTGCTGCACAATCATCAAAGAGTTTTGTTGGCCTGGAGCACCAAACTCAGCAAATGAACCAAGTTCTAAACCAACATCAGCAAGTTCACAGAGTGACATCGAAAGATCTGGAGGAAGTTTTTAGAACAACAACAAATTCTTGACTTAAACAAGTAGGCAAAAAATGATCTAAACTTATATAGTAACTGTTTCTGGGTTTAAATTTCATATGCTTGTTGATAGTTCCTGGTGTCTTATGAAAAAATAAGGAAACTCAAAACAATGATGTCAGAATAGATTCAGAATAAATACAGATAAAAGTATATTTAGTATGTTGGTTAATAAAAAGAAGTTTGGTTACTCATTAAACTTTAGTCATTTCTATTTTTTTCTCTGTACCTTTCAGGATTGTGCTGAATGACAGGAATTCTGAAAAACCAGTCTCGTTACATGCCTAGCGAGAAGAAATGATGAAACAGGCCAAAATGTATTGAATATGAATTGAAATATACTCTCTATTCTCTATATAGAGAGTAACCAGAGGATACAGATTTATGGTGAACATTGCTGTGTAGGCCACACTAGATTTGATCTCCATGGAATTCTCAACAGCTTATACACATGGAGCGGCGTGAGGATGGTCAATGCCTGGAGGGGACCACTGGAATGATATCATGTTCCAGTTAAACTTTAAGGGACCTTTTGTCAGAAAACCTCAACCAATTGAAGTGGTACAGAAGGAAGAGGCTCGATCACAGTACTGTTTTTTCGGCTATAAAACAACACTGCACAAGTTCTCCAGAAGAAATCGCTTTTTGAAGCATTGTTAAAATTTGAAATTTATCCATGCACATTATGTCATTATAGCAATTCTGTCACCGGTAAGAAACTCGTGTCATGCAAACAAATGCTTTCAACGTATTATATACGTTATATGAGTGACTAGCCAAATATAATGAACAACTGATTGATGTTATATCATTTAACAGATAATTTAAGAGGAAATGCATTTTAGCATTTTTTGTACAATACCTTTAGCATAATACCAAGCACAGATCTTTGGACAAAGGACTTTGAACAAGGCATGTTATAAGTGTAAACGTATAAAATGTCATGGCCTACATCTGAACAATGCTGAGATATGTCGGCTTAACCCTTAAACTCCACACAGGTTATTGCAATTTATGTTTCACATTTATTACACTGTAATTATTAAATATGATTTAAGGTGAATAATCGATAACAAGCAGCGTCACGCACCTTAAGTTGCTTCAACTCACAGAAACATTGTGTACTTTTTAATGCACAGTGCTTATTTCTAATTCAGTTCATGAATATTCTTTATCAAAATGTATCGTTAAAATGATATATGCTCACTGAGGACCTTTTTAAGTACACTGTACTAACACGTAGTAGGACCTTTGCCTTCAAAGCAGCCTTAACTCTGCATGCCATGGATTCCAAAAGATGATGAAATTTCAATATTTTCTTGAGATTTTTTTCATGTTGTCATGATTGTATCAGTAAATCCTGCCGATTGTTCATGATGGGAATTCCTTGTCCTACCACATTACAAATGATCTCTACTAAATTTAGATCCAGTGACTGTGAAACTCACTGAAGACTATAAACTCAATGTCATGTTTATGAAAGCAGGTTATAATGACTCTTGCTTTGTGACATGGTGCATTATCCTGCTGGAAGTAGCCATTGGTAAAAATCACGCAAAAATAATTGCATGTACACATGAGTGTAAAGGTGTTCCTTACGAAGTACTCAGTGATTGTAGCTTTTATTTGTAATCCAATGGAATTCTGTTGAATTTTTTTTTTTAAATATATTGCATTTTAGCAACTAAATATGGCATTGCTACTGTATATAAGACTATACATGTAATATATATTTGTGTAAAGGTATTTTTTGTACCTGATGCCAAATACTTGCAAAGACCGTTTTACTACATTTCTAAACAAATATATTTTATACATATATAAATATATATATTAAAAAAATTGATCACAGTGACTCACTTCATAATATATGAATTATTCCTTTTGCTCTGATCTATGTAGAATCTTGCAGATGTCCAAATGTCTCTTTTGATTTATCTTGCATTTCTGAGGTATCCTGTTTCACGGTGGGCCTAATTTGTGCCAGTATGCTTACATATAGCATATTTCTATTTTTTATGCTTTTCATCTCTGCTTGCCTGCTCATGGATATGGTTTTAGATTTGCACATGCTAACCCTGACTACTTGTTCTCTGACCCCTGACAACCATAAAGAAGGAACAACTGTGGAAGTGGGTTTGGAGGGGGTCCAGTATGAGACTGAATATGACCAACATTTTTGAAGAAATGCAATGAAAAGGTGACAGATTCACATATATCTGAAGATATAATACTAAACAATGTTAACTTATATAGCATTTACTGAAATTGCCACATTCATTAGATAGTCATTAAGGAGTTTATATTTTTTTTTATTTTTTTGAGTTTGTTGCTGCCAAAAAGGCATGAGTTTGCTGCAGTGTTTTTCAAAATTTCGCAATTCAGAATTTCTAATATAAAACTAAATATTAACAATTGAATTGGATAAATTACTGGAATTTATATGAAGCACAGGATTAATATTTTCATTGAAGACGTATATGTAATTACTTTCTATGATAGCTGTACTCATGTTCGACAATCAGAATGGGTCCTGTCTGAATGCATGTTGTGATGTCACAAGATGTGCCTTGGCCCAAATCTGCAGTAGCTCCAAACATATTTTGCTTTGATTTTTGCGTTCATTTCTGTAACTGCCGCACTGTTTCTCTGATGATTTGAGTAATTCGAGTAATTCCAGATGTTGGGGACAAAAACCTTTTGATATTTCCCAACTTATAGTAAAAAATAAAATCATCTTGTAGTGAAAAGAAAGTAATTGGTAAGCAAATAAAGCCAGAGGGGTCAGAGAAATGATCATTATCATAGTAATACCACCTAACTGATAATAGATCTCTTGTTAGCCTTATACAGTATGTTTATAATACCGTTATAAATGTGTTGACATCATGTCATGTAAAATTAAATGTTACTAAGTCCCCCACAGTCCTTTTAGCTTAAAAAGGAAATCATGTCCTGTCATCATGCATTATCCTTCTCTGAGATGACCATGCTATTTGGATTTAATGCTAAACTTGCTTTGAGTTTAATGTTAAGCACTTTTTGGACTTTTCCCATTTTCCTTGACTGTTGAGTGACCTATGTCCACATTCATTAAAGCAGCCATATAATATAAGAAGTGAACTTGATTGAAAGACCTCCACACGAAGCAGAGTATAAAATATAAAACTCTAAGCTGACCTTTAATCGTTCTCAAGGGATGAATAAGTGCGAGAGAAAGTGAAATTCTTGTCAAGTTCCCACTTGTGTGAAATCTCACAGTCCCAACTCAATCCTTCGTTCTCATGCTACAAACAGTGTCATGGTTTGCTAAAGGTGTTGAGTGGCTGCAACTATCCAAACAGGCTGGATGGATCCAGTTTAGCTGCAATGAAACCTGGAGCTCCTGATGAAATTACATGTACTGACACATCGTAATATTAAAAAGAATGAGTTAGCATTGTCATATTCACAGACAAGAACAAAGCCTCGGTAGATTAGGAAATGAGGTCATGCGTGTCCATTCGTGTGTGTATTCTATATCTATATTAATGCTAAAAATTGCTTGAAATCGCACATGAAAAAAGAAAAGTTGCCAATGGGAAAGGGAAATATTGATATGGTTGGTTGGGATGGATATTATTATACTGTACGATGACAGTGTCAGATTACAAGCTATAAAATACAAACTATAATATACATTACTGTAAAGACATTTTTACTGAGACACTTTTACCTACTAAGATTCTCCATAGTTTCATGTATATACTATACAATGCAACCGATAGTCTGCCTTTGCAAACTAAATAACACCTTCCCCAAACTAAATAGCAACGGTTAAACACACACACACACTGTCTAAGGGCTGTGCTCACACTACTCAGGAAGAATAAGAGGATGCCATGTGCTGACATACTGTAGTTCTGGTTTTGATTATCTGCCTGGTGTACATCCTCGATCACACCCACTTAAAGCAAAAAGAAAAGAAAAAAAAAGCAATTTGTTTTCCTGAGGTCAGTTAAGACACATGACAGATGGTTGGCTATGTGCTGCATTAGTGTATGGAATGTAAAAGCATTGATATTGACAATTTACAAGTGCAAAACAGAGAAATTTACAAAACAATTTACAAGTGCAAAACAGAGAAATTTTTACAAATTACACAGCAACACAGCTCGAACGGTCCATTCTACAATGAAGGACAGACCATTTCTTTGAATGATCTCCCAGAGTAGCTTTAAACACTGCTGTCTAATCCCAAAAATGCTTATGTAGAGGAAAATCTGAAAAATTAGATGATTAGTTAAAAAGGGTTGGCATTTCCCAATTGGCTCATGTAGTGGACACCCAAGTCAAGAACTGATTACACAGCATTCACCCAGCTTACTGCCTGAGGATATGAGGAGCCAGAGAAAAGACGGGTGACTCCCTCAGAGTCTTGGGCTGAACAAACCATGTGAATTATGTGAGTCAAGCAGAGTCTACTCTGGGTCAGTGAAAGGGTCCATACTTTAGTGTCAAAAAACATTTTCCTTTATGTGAGGCAGCATATTTCTTAAGGTGAGTCAAAGGTGTTCACTAACTCCTTCGTCATCTGATCCGCATTATTACTTTTTTCCATGAAATGATGAATTACTTGCAACTTTAGTTGGACTTTACTTCAGGCCCCACAGGGGTAAATAGGGGTTGGAAAGAAAGCCATCTAAACACCTACATGGTATTTAGTGTCAGGAATTTGTTGTTTAGATCTCCTAGTGATTAATGAAATTAATCAGTATTAAAAGGGTTTGTTTTTAATAGGCTATGTTTTGATGGCCTTATGGCTGATGATTTTAGTTGGAGTCGCAAAAAATCAAATACCCAGCATTTGGCTCACAAAAGAATACATGCATTATAACACATAAAGTGTTTTCCAAATGACTGACTATCCATTATGTAATTACACTATGTTTGCTTTTGTCAAGTATATGAATTTTAAAAGGGTCGTGTAAAGCGTTTCCCAATCAATAACAAATCATGTCAGTGAATGTAATGTAAAGCCTCAAGCTTTAGCAGAATATACAGATTTTTTAAAATGGTGAAAAATAAATCTCATACAATGTAGGGTAATTTAAAAGACATTTGTAAAATGTCTTGCCCACTTATTGTCGACCATCTTTTCCTCATCCAGCACAACCCTGCTTAGGTTATAGGTGCATGAAATGTCCAACATTACAAACTTTGTTTTTAATTATCAATGGTATAATATGTATTATTATAGTGAAGTTGGGCAAACTATCACACACACACACACACACACACACACACACACACACACACACACACACACACACACACACACACACACACACACACAAATACCTAAAAATCATCTGCCATTTTGTGTAATTTGTACTGAATTTGACAACGTGTGCTTAGTCTATGTACTTTTTAGATTCGTCTCCGAAGGCAATTACTCTGGCATGACTGTCACTAAAACACTGCCTGAATCCAAAGTCTGAGATAAAAAGCAATCAGCCCCATCCTTGCTTCTTCATACAACGTGTATTTGTCTTATGAACAATATTAATTCTATTGCGCTTGATTCCAGCTGCAGCAAAAAAAAAAGAAGAAAATTTAAATAATTAAATAATTGAATGCCAAAAATGAAACCTTATATTCATGTCTTTTTATGTATGAAAATCAGGGGAGCTTAGCTCTGTGAGCCAATTTATACCAGCTGCCATTTTCTACCCTATTTTCATTTAAAGGTAAGTCAAAGGAACATTTAACAGACAAGCAAATAGAAGCATGTCACATACCCAGAGTACTCGCTCTGAGAGCAGATACACCCTGGCATGTTAATTTCACATAAAACCACAGACACGCTCATTTCATTGCCTGGGCACCGACATAACAAATATGTCCTTAGGCAGTTATTACTGGAAACTAATGCCAGAAGAGCAGTGCCAAATAACTAGCATGGCAGAGCAAAGGAGAGCAAACTAGTGCAAGACAAGCAGCTTTCAACTGCCAGATGCCTGACAGTATATCTTTCCAAGTTTTTTGTCAGAATCCATATTTACTAAAACTACTAATTAACAACAAAGGTGGAAGGAGCAGTCAGAAAGGTGTTAAAAGCATTTCAGTGTAAATGACATATTATGCCTAAATATAATGATCTTGCAGCATCTCATACACAGTGCAATTGGCTGTACATTTGATAATTATATAGTCTGTCACATACGAGCCTCCTGCCCATCTCTTGCACAGCCGGTACGGTATGCTGTGGTTTTAAAATGTGTTCTCCATTCAAACATTTTAATTACGCGAGAGTGGGAGTGCATGGTTTTGATACAACCCCCCTTCTCTGTCATCTGTCATACATCATCATGGATAGATTAAAGAAGATTATGATTTTAAAGAGATTTATAGCATGTGTTCTGGGTACCATATTTGGTCTTTGCATTAAGGTGAAATGTACAGTACATGAGTTTTTTTCTTTACTAAGAGTGATCTTATTTTATTAGTGTAGAGGATTTCTTTAAGGATTTCTTCTTAAAAGTTTCTGTACAATTGTTTTGCCGCTCTCTCACAACGCTGGCTTACCACTTATATTTGATTTGTACCTTCGATGTCTTTACAAAGTTAGAGTTGGACACACGTCTTGTTCTGTTGAACATCATCGCAGTAAAAAAAAAGAAAGAAATCCAGATGCTGAAAACGAATATACTTGGGCTTGCGTTTTTCAAAGCCTAGCTTGATATATTTTTGACCTATAGCTGTATGTCTCTTTTTATAAATCTTTACACATTTCTTTCTTTATATGCTCGGCTTCATGGGCTAGTAGTACAAGTGCAATTAGACCTCCCAGAAGCCACTGTTTTCTTTGACACTGACACAAATCCAATCTGGCAGCCAAACCCTTAACTTAAGCCACACATCTCAACAAGCAAAACCATGCACAGCTTAAGTGGCTGATACATGATGAATGAAAGGTTGTAATCAGTCAAAAAAAAAGAGAAGAAAAAAGAGACATCTAATCTAACTATAAAATATACCATTACAATACCAACGCTTTTTAAAAAAAAGTTAAATTGTATTGTTTAATGTTAGTCTTAGGACATATTGAGGGGGGCCATTAATAGTGCCTGATGCTATTGTGAGAAAGCAGCAGCTGTTGTATTTTTTCACTTATCTACCCATGTGGGCTTCACATGTTTGCACTAGTCTCTTGTAATGACGCGAAATAAAAACGGACCCAAACGCAGGATAGCAAAACAAACGGGGTTTAATAAGAAAAACACTAAACATGACACGGACTAAAGACAGGACAATACAACAGTAGATTCCACACTTAAATACAAAAGACAATCGGATACAATTAGGAACAGGTGTGGAAACAGGGAGGAACAGACAAGGGCAGGGCAGACATGTGACAAGGAACATAAACAAACAAATGCACACAAATGGCCAAAGTCCGGGCTCAGTCATGACATCCCTTTAGCCGCCATGCTGTTTGCGTGTTTTAATTAATTGCCTATATTTATCAGAGAGAAGAAAGCCAACCAGTAGAAATATGCTATTTCTTCTCTTGTGTATGCGCTAAACATTTTTTTAATGATGCTTACAGAACTTTTTTAAGGTTATGCTTCACCACAAACCATTCACATCTTCAAAACATCACCAAGACCATTATTTTGACACCGTTTTATAGATTAAATTTAATAGAAGGAATTTTGCACTTAACACTGGGTGCATCTTCTGTGTATGCAAAGAAACAAGATGTATGGTACTGCGTGTTCCACAATAGCCACCGTAATTACTAATACTGATGTTATTCCTAAACTGAGACCTGTTTAATTTGTAACATTGGCAAACTAGTATCCCATAAATAAGATTGCTGTGTCTGAAGTCTGACTTCATAATGACATATAGCACAGGCAATGTGGGTGGTTCTGGATTACAAATTTCTTCAAATGCCCAAGACCCAAAGGTGGTCTGAAATATTGGCGTACTTTGTATGAGTATTTTAGCGCCACATATTATAAAATACAGATACATTCTGTTACTGTTAACTCAACCCAAGGGTCACCAAGTACTTTCTAGTTGAGGGGACATTACAATCAAATGCTTTAATATATGTGCATCCCACATATATTATATGTGCAGTTAATGCCTACGCCAGCTTGTATTCAATCTACAGCAGACCTCCCACATCATTCCATTGCTGTGCTCCCTCCAGTTTCCCCGCATCAGATGAATAATAAAACAATCCCACATCTACCTGACAACGCTTTCCGGTTCCCTCTCTGTACCAGTTTCCTTTGAGGCACAATCATGTCTCGACTTAAACAAAAATACCTCAAGACACAATGAAGTCATGCATGCAAGACTTTTCTATATACCAGCACCCAGATAGTGGAACCAGCATTTCCTGGCTGTCCCTATATTTTCATATATATGCACTTTTAACCAGTTCATCGGCATGCTCGTTCCTGTCATACCCAGACTCCCTACACATCTTTTGCGTGACACTAATAGGGGCCCTAACTTGTGTTTTGGGGACTCCTATGTCTTATATGATGTCTGTTAGTTATGGTCTGTCAAGTCTAGCGTAATTCAACAATGTGTTTGGTTAAAACAAAACACTGATTATAAAGGTACATATAAGTGCACAGCTGGAAGGACAAAAACCATCATCCATCATTGACACCCCAGCTAAGCCTTTTAATGTTTCTGCCAACATCACTGATGCAGTGCTGGTTCTTTTAGCTGGTTGTAATTCAACAAAAGCAAAAATGTTCCCAATTTATTACACTCAACACCAGTGTAGATCATTGTGCATGCAAAAGGCAAATCACCCTTATCTACTGTATGTATCTTTAAGTCTGAACTCCTATTCTTCCAAATGTACTGGTATATCAAAGGTAATGTACATCTATGTTTTAGAAATAAGAATGAAATATCTCACACACAAAAATGACTACATTCCGGCTGGCCTAAAGAGACAGCTCCACTGCACTATTTAAATTCTTTAATACAGCAGAAGAGATTTATTGGGCACCATATGTGTGGTTTCTGTGTGGTAGGCTCTATAATGTGATGTAGATCACTGACTCCTGCTTCCAATGCTCTGGCTCGTACGTTCAGTAACACTCTCCCAGTAGCTGTTTGCTCAGTAGATTTTCAGCGCCGCTGCCTTTCCCAAATACTGGGGTGCTGAGAGATGGCCCCTGTTTGTTTTCACTGTTACTAAGATCGCTAAAACTGTCAGTTTCCTTGACTATATTCAACTCTAAAATGGACATGTACAAGTCAAATCGTGGCCAGCGTCCCAAGGGATTAAAGTTCATGATGTGAATAAAGGACGTGGTTTTACCTACTTATATATTGTCCTTGTACAATCACTGAATTCATCGATATTAAAGCTTCGTACTTAAAACAGTTGTTAATGGCATTGTTTTTTAACACGCTCTTCTAAATTGTTTGAAATTATTCTAGCATGCAATTACAGAGCACTGTAAGTCATTACAACATGACATGTTTTATAATATTTTAACTATAGAGTACTACCAGTTTATGCTAGTTTATTACAGTATATTTAGAATAGCATTTGAAAAATCTACTTGATTAAGTTATTAACATATTTTCACAAATATCATTCATACATTTAGCATTTATTATTATTATTTTTTTACAACATGTACTGCAAAGTAAAGCTGTAAATTTTAAGTATTCTTTCAGAACACTGTGATATAGCAAAGTTTATTATATTTTTGTGAGGAAATGGATCTGCGTATGCTTAAACCGACAGAGATCTAAAGCTCATGAGAATATGTTTGCTGTAACTGATATTTCTGAGTTAAAATTTTAGACGCTGCAATGCAGATATATTGAGAGAGACAGAGACATCGGTGCAGCTATAGATCAGGAAACATCCTCAAAATGAGCATTAAAATAATCAACTGTGGTCTAAAGCCTGAGAAGTTTCTATAACTTTTCAAGCAGCAGTAAAATGACAGCAAAGACCCTTATTTATAATGTTCTGGCTACATCTTTAGATACTAGACTGAATAAGCTCAGTATCAGAACTCAGAATATCTGCACAATCATATTCGTCTTCAGTACCCACAAAGGTGGCAGAAAATAGAGTGTAGCATCTTGCTATATTTCTCCCTGTGGCTAAATATGGTACAGAAAAGGAGACTGATGTACTTGCTCCAAACACAAATATACAGTGATGGACACATAAAGTCAAAGCTGCTACTGAAACAGCCAGACTCCTGTGTATGGGGGCCATGATAAACACACAGAGCACTTGTTTGCCTGCAGTCTGTGTTGACTAACGGAAGATGGACTGCTGAATTGCCTGAGAGTTGATTTTCGTGTAGGGGCAAAATGTCAGAAAAAAAAAGAGTCAAAAGAACGGCTCAAAAGAGGCTCTGTATGCATGCTATGCTGGGTGGTCAAGCTATAGATAAAGACATGGACATCTAAAGCTAAGTATGTGAACCTTAAAAGAAAACAGCTTCATTTAGATGTCTGGTGTGTGTTCAGGCAGTTCGTTCTGTTTGTACAGCTGACTGAAAGCTCAAGAGTCTCAAGTAAGGTATGGTGGATAACATATAGGTTAGTGAAGATGACTCCAGATCACTATGATAAAACCAAACAAAACAAATCCCTCCAAAACCCCTCTGGTTGGTTTGTAATAAATGTCTTGGGACCTGGCTTTAAGGTCAGAAATGGGTTCTAATGTGTTATTCAGAAGGTAAAACGACAGTGTCTGCTTTCTCCAAAGTGCATTCCCCAGATGTGCTTCTTGGGAAGAACATATAAGACTGTATCAACTGCTATTTACAGCTGCTTTGGCTGACCTTATGGACAGCGGGCATCTGGGACAAGAGGTAAATAAAGCCAGTTGTGGGTGAGATTTTTAGGATGCCTGGACAGGATAGCATAACTGATGGGATCTTAAACAGGTGTTCTCTGTAGCAATTCATACTGTACCCTGCATAAGTGCCTGGTGCCAGTCATGCTTGGGTTTCTTGGCTCAAAGCGTGTTACTTAGCCTTGTACAGGGGCCTTATTTGCCTTGGAAATACACCATGCCAATTGCCTTAGCATTTAAACCACTAATGGTGTCCCACAGACAAAAGGGTTTTTGGCTGAATCCTGTACACATGAACTGCCTTAATGTGCGTTTTCTTTCCCAGTACAATTTTAATCCAGCAAAGATGCCTGTGCAACCATCAGCTCTATTAGGAAGAAAACTCATGCAGTGATGTTTTAAAAGTTATGATAAAACAAGATAAAATAAATTTTAGTTACCACTTAAATTACCACATATTTAATGAGGTGTAAATGTTCCCATTATTCATAGAAAAGGTGGTTTTATATTTTTGATATAGTATTGTTTATAAGCTCCACATCCACAAATTCAAAATCTAAGAACTCTTAATTCTTATAACTTACACCCTACGGTCATGCTAAATAATCCTTAAACATCTATTCTTGTTCTTATTCACTAGATTTCTGATTTAGCCCTTCTGGTTTGTTCACATCAGTGTTCAAAACATGCATTGAATAACTGTTATTAAAGACTGTCCTCGATTATTTCACTAGTGAAACTGAGGAGTATTTTAACCTGCATCATAGTGGCAAAAGATACTAGATGGATCCGTAATTTTTTTAAAAAGTCGCCGTTTAATAGTATTCAGTCCCTTACATTATAATGTAACTGTCTCTGCTTAATAACTTAAAATCTATTAAATAATATAACTGATAGATTGATTACATCCACTTTTGAAATCTACACACCATCTTTCCTCATATATCAGGATTTCCTCCTTCTTGCTCTTCTGACTGACTTCCACTTTAAATTCAATTGGGTTTTATTCTATATCAGTTCAGTTTGTTAACTTCTATTAAGTATCCACAGCATGAACATGTTTACAGTTCTGGATGATTTTGCCAACTGGCATAGAGTGATATACCGTGTAAATATTTTCACCAAATACATCACAGCAGATGTCTTACAGCTGACATGAATCTAACAATTATCAGAGACAGAGCTTTTTATGCTGTCATTCACCTTGAGCAATACAGTATGTAAAAGCTATCTTACACTCAACAAAGTTTTTTTTCTTTAGTCTTCTTTCATATTTTTCTTTCATCCTAAGGTAAATTCACTCTTTTTTGACCTAGAAGGCACTGAGGGATGACTGCATCTTTTTATGCATCAATCAGAGGGGATTTATGTGCCTCGGTAGGAGTACAGTGTTTCATGTGCTCTTGAAATAGTATATCCCTTCCTGTCCATCAGCGAGATGTGGATGCATAGTTTCCTGGGGGCATTCATGTTAAGCAAGGGTTCTCCTATGCTTCTATTGTCCTCTTTATGATATCACATGGATAGCAATATCCTCTTGGCTTGCTGCGGATCAAATCTGTGAAATGGATGGCGAGATTCAGTAGCTCTCACCCTAGGTAACTGTTGGATCTGATTTCAGTTCAAGTTGCATGAAAACTCTTATCACAGTAATGAAATACAGGTACATCAGATAAGAGTTATATTAGATCTTAAGTAAAAAGAATCCCAGAGTTCTATGGAGTTCTAAAGGTTTTCACTGGTGTGAGTCACATTTTGAGTAAACTGACTAAATCCAGTGGCCATTCTAATATTAACATTTTTGGGTAGAGTAGAATGACAATGAATTGGAACGGTCACTTATCAAGGCATACTGTATGTATACTGCTGCATCACCATCCATCCATCCATCCATCCATCCATCCATCTATTTATTTACCTTACCCATGGAAGGGCACAACTTATCCACACACTACAGACAATTTACAGATGTCAATCAGCCTACCACATTTCTTTGGACTGTGGAAAAAAACAGAGAAGCAGGAAACACTCAATTCACAGTTAGAACAGGGAGATCTAGCTGCGCACACACAGGGCAGAGACAGGAATTCAACTTCCAACCCCAGAGGTGTGAGTCAAAGCTGCTAACCACTAAGTCTTTCTGCCCCCTTAACCACTCCATCACAGTGTGCATCTAATTCTGTGCTTCTCTGGAGCTTAAAAAAAGAATCTCTTTTTGTGCTTTATTACAGATGGAAAACAAGGGCACACATCAGATTATTAGTCTATGTGATTTTTAATGTAATGCATTTAAAATTTGTAAGAACTACTCATTAGAAACTAAAATATATCTGAACAGCTTGTTTACTCCCATATTACTTCATGGTATTTGTTCATACCTCAAACCTTTCATGCCTTTTTAGTGTAATTAAATTGAACTGTCTTGGCACTAGTTCATTGGCACTTTTTACTTGACAAAACAACACAGTACTTTGGAATTTGCACTGGCCTGTCCTGAACACATGCAAGTAAAAACAGATCTTTATGAAGTTGTTATCTGTTTTTACTGTATACCATATAATCTTTGGATTAGTATATCTGTTGGAGTGTTATAATCACTTTGTTAATCATTAATCATGCTAAAGCAGTAGTTTTATAACAAAATCGTTTTTACTTGTAAGTATAAGCAGACTAATTTTTGTAATTTTTATTACATTTACAGCATTTAGCAGACAGCCTTAACCAGAGTGACTTATAAATAAGCAACTGAGGGTTAAGGGCCTTGCTCAGGGGCCCATCAGTGGCAGCTTGGTGGACCTGGGGTTCAAACTCATGACCTTCCAATCAGTAGCCCAACACCTTAACCACTGAGCTACCACATCCACATTGTTACATTTATTGCGGGATTTATCCCTTACAATTGAGTCTAGCTCTATGAAGCAATGCACTTCAAGACTAACAGAAAAGTCACCCCTTTATGAATCAATCACCTTCAGTAAAGAAACCAAGCTACTACAACTCTATTCCTTTAAGCCAGGGTTGTCCAATCTTATTCGGACCAGTATTACAGCTGACATGATTCATCATCCTGATCCGGTTTTATCCGGATTTATATTGATATTGCTCTTTTAACCTCAAAGTGTTTTAATTGATCGATTAATTAAAATTTGATTGATTTTATTTCTGATTTATGGTTTATTTATTTTCTGATTTACTTCGTTTGCTTCACTATCTTTTATGACAAATCAGAAATAGGGAGAGGAGGTAATCTGAAAGTCAAGGTCATTCATTTAAAACTGCAGAGCCTGCAACTTCTGAGCTACAATCACTCAGTGGGAGGACATGGGAGGAAAATAAATACAAAGCATGGAAAGAGTTTATGCCAGTATAGCTGACCTTACGTAACCTACAGTGCTATCAGACTGTGCTTTCTGGCTTTAATGTAGCACATCACTAGAATAGACTGATAAATTATGGTATGGTTTAAAAATAAATCAGGAAGTAAACCTGTCTGGGTAACACTTTTTTGGCAAGGTGCCTTCGGCTTTTTTCGCAAAGTGCCTTCATTTTATTAATTATAGCAGAATATTTAAGAATGTTTAAGATATCTTTATGACATCAAAAGCACATAATAATAAAATGGCCTTAAAAATATCAAACAGCATGATTCCCATCTAACGTATAGCTTCTATTCGTCCGAGAAGATTTTAAGAAGCCTGTATTTCTTTTGAATTAACAATTTTTATGTCCACCTCGTGATTAAAATTGATAAAGAAACAGCGATTTCTAAACCCTTCAAGGTCGTCTCATGTTTCATAAAGCTTTCATGAATCATTCAGCAATGTTTAATCCACAGTATTCAAAAGATACAAATGTCAAGACACAAATGGGATTCATTTTTACTAATATAAATGTCAAACAAATGTGAAATTTAAGATTACCTGGACAGAGGACAAAGCCTAAACCATATAACCTGGGTGCTCTTATAAGTCCTTTGGTTGACGGCAAATTCATTCATTCATACAAAGAACAACAGCATAAAGCAACCTTAACATTTACAAGCACTCCATACATACATTTTAGGCACTGTTTCACACCAACCACCACGACTGAGAGTTTTTTCTTTTCACATATGAGCTGCCAAATTTCCTATGCTTCTTGAAAGATGGAACGTCACTATGCCCTCTCTGGCTTTATCCCAAATCTGTATAGTCCAAATTCAGCACACTCAGCATCACTACAGACAGAGGAAGAGATTTTCCATTCTTCCGCAGTCAGAAAACTGAGAACTTTTTGCATGAGAGCTCTGCATGGGAGGACTATCGGGTACTGAATCAGACCAAGCCAAATAAAAGAAAGACGTATAAAGCAAAGATAATGCATGCCAAGGGCAGAAAAAAGGACTGGCACTGATGAAGTGAGAAGCTAACCAAACCCACTGACACTTAATATTCTTTACTGGATGTTTTATCAGTTACTCCTTTGGTAAAACACAATGCTTAACAACATACTTATGCTGCTTGCTTGTAAATGTACATTTACAGCATTGGGCAGATGTCCTTATCTAGGACAACTTACATTTATACAGCTTAGCAATTGTGGGTTAATTCCAGCCTCAGGGGTCCAGCAGTGGCAGCCCTGGGATTCAAACTCATGACCTTCTGATCAATAGTCCAACACCTTAACCTTGCATACTATAACAGTCCACAGGGGCAGTTGAGACTGCGTAATTATTTAACAAATTTTCTTGCACAATCCCATATTTCAGCTTAGTTTTTGCCCTGACGTATTCTTAAAAATGGCTTGTTTGTCTCACATGTGGGACTAAGAATGTTCTTTTCATTGAATGGATTGACACGTTCACACATTGACACCCTTGGAAAAATTGCTCTCACTTCTGGTTAGTTTCATGACTCAGGTGACATGACATATATTTATATTGTAGACTTAATGCCAATAGGTTGTGGGGCAATGTCTGGAACAACAAAAAAAATCTATTGGGATGGGGTCTGGGGTAGATTTGTGGGTAATTTGTGGGTCTTTCTGGAACAAATGTAGACAGTACAGTATATCCTGACAAACCTGTGCTCCATATAACCTAAGCCTAACAAACAGATAAACAGATACTGGGTTGTTATATAACTGAGAAAATCACATAATCTTTGGTACAGAGAATATTCTTGCAACTTGACATTTATTCAACAATAAATTTTTCATTTAATTATTCAACAGCTTTAAGGGAAATTCTTCAGGACAGTTTCAGGTTTCTCTGTACCACGACAAGCTGCAATATATATGTATATATATATATATATATATATATATATATATATATATATATATATATATATATATATATATATATACAACGTTGTATTCCTTACTTATTTGTTTTACATTTATCATTTACAAAACCCTTGCTGCTTTGTATAGGACAATGGAATATCTGATCAGCTGAACATTATATCCATGGTGCATAAACTCAAAGCTTGCTCTCTATTTCACGCACATAATTACACACATTCCCTTTTACAAAGGAGCCTATTTATACCCAAAGCTGCCATAGGTGGCAATGCCCACCTCTAGTTTCAAATGTAAAATAGCCTTGGCTGGTAGAAAGGCAGAAGTTTGGCAGTCTATCTATGTATAATTCCCACCCTTTCCCTAAGGTAATTACTCTTTAAGGAAAATAAGAAGCTTTCTGACAGGACACAGGCTACTTCCAGCTCATTTCATTCACTTTCGTGAATCAGGCTAAATGCCTCATAAATACACATTATGTTCTCACAAGCTCACATGTGCTTGATGCAGGCTCATAAAGAAGGATTTAGCTTTAATAATTGTGGGATTAGTTTGGGTTTCTTGTCACTGCAGTATCACATTCTCCCTCTTTTATAATATCCTATATTTAATCAATGTTTATGTCCTTGTCTTCACTCTCATAAAGATTTCGATCTTCAAACTACTGGTAATTTTATAGGCTAATTGGGAAGGTTTTACCATTACATAAAACATATACTTCAAACTACGTCATATAAGGAACAAATAATGTGAATATGGGAGACAGCACACATTTAGACAATTGAGTTGAGTTTACATTTTACAGTAATTTCTGAATGCATGGTCACATATTTAAAACATACTGTAAGTCTATTAGGTGACAATTTTAACATGTTGTGGCTGACATACTTAAAATAAAGGTTCTTACATAGATGTTTTATATATCCATGCACCTATATGTAATTGCTTTAACTCTTAAAGGCAGAAAAAAAGCACTGAACATAGACATGTCCCATTGTGGTTAATGACTCGTGTGAACGTAGACACTCAAGGGCTTAAAACTTATTTCTGCTCAGTGCTTGTTCATAAGCATTTCTACAACCACTAAAATTCTGTGTACAGTAAGTTTATCCAAAAATAGGTCAAAACAACTCCCTAAAAGTGTCCTGCCTCATTTTATAATCAGATAAAATAATTCATTTGTTTATACCGATTGAAAGTGTATGATAAGTAGATTCCGTTCCAAAACAGAAAAATGAAACAAAAACAAACGAAAAAACAAAATCTGTACGTCATAACGTCCTGATATACAGACATACAATTTCTTTTAAGTTTACGTCTGTGTATATTTAATGGTATTTATTTATTCTCTGCTGTCTCATGTTTTTCATAATTATGCATTACTTTCTTGCACCTATTTTTTAAATAAAGGAATAAATAACAACTAATGTAGACCCAGATCCGGAACTTAAACCCTCACTGAATATACTCAGTTAAGAAAACATGAATAAAGGGTCAAACAGCTTTAGAATGTCTTTAGAATGAACCTGTCAATTCCAAGGAGAAGCCAGCAGTGCTAAAAGAAGATGACAAGATGACATGTAAAGGCAGCAAACTGAGCAGTCACACAATAACTGTCCAATGCTTTTACCACATCTTAAAAACTGATCTTCTTGTTTTCCTACTGAGTGACATGAGTGACATGAGTGACATGTAAGCACCAGAAATCCTGTAATCATTGCTTTTAAAGTCATTGCATGGTTGGCGTGATTAATGGTCAACTGCGAAAAGAATGATGTAAGCCTGTGAAGTGTGATAGCTAAGAAAAAGGCACGACTTTGCGTAATTGAGCCCCTGAACACAGACCAAAACTACTGTGCAACTAGTGGCTTGTGATCAGGAGAACAGTAAGAGTGTCATTTATTTTTGACAGGTACTCCTATTCAGAGAGACTTTAAACATGGCTGCTTAAAGACTATCACTATTATTACATACAGTGAAATAATTATCCAGACACTTTTCTTATTCTTTTTTTCAATATACATCCAGAGAGAGTATCCACTTCAGATTTACACACATTATGTCTTTTGGAGTAAGCATGTGTGCATGTGGCGAAATAGAGATACGTTAAAAAAAATGAAATTAACAAGGGAGAATAAGTAGGCATACATGGCAATTTATCAGCATTAGTAATTTTCCTTATTGCAAATTTCTTTAATTTCCCAAGTATATGAAGGTCCCACTGAATTACAAAATCAGTTGTGAAAGCTCTGTAGATTTTCTGTTCAAAAATCACCAAGTGAAGGTGAACAATTTTTGCAACTCGATTAATTTATTTTGACTAATTTGACTAACATTTTTTTCCACATTTAAAAAACAACAACAACAAAAAAAAACAATCCAAAATCCATTTTAGGGGGAATATGACAAACAATAACCCACACAATAAAAACACACAATAACCTGTTTGCAGAAGTATACACAAACTTTCATAATTAAGGATGTGTTTTTGAGTTCAGAACGAACCAATCACGTTCAATCTCATGTTTAAAAGTATCAAAAATCTGTGATCACTGAAAGGATTCGGATTAACCCCAAATAAAAATCAACTGTTTCTGAAGGTTTTTCTTCACACCTTCATTCTTTCACCTAAATGCTGAAGCCCTGATCTACAAAGAGTGTACAATGCATGCATGGTATCCCACTTGTTGAAAGACACTAATCATGATATAAAATAATTTCTAAAACTATAGCTATAGCATGGCACATTAAAAGCCATCATCAACAAATAAGACTAAAACAAAGCACCAGAGTAACATCACCAAGAGCAGGATGTTCCTCCAAATTTTACCAGTGAGGCTATCAAGAGACCTACAGCAACATTGGAGAAGCTGCATGAGTGTCTGATAAATACTGATTACTCTCTGCATCCCTGAATCTCTCATATGTCTGGCATATAGGGAAGGGTAGCTAGGCTGAAGCATCCAAGCTTAATAAATCAGCTCAAATCAATTCTTAAAGATATGTCTGGTACGAAAAAAACAAACAAAAAAAACCCCCTACATCACCATACAGAACACTATACCAATGATACAGTGGTGGTGGCATGTTTGAAGAAGACTTACTAAATCAATTAACCAAAAGAAGATCAATGGTATTGAATGACCCAGACCCCAGAGTCCGGACTCAGGTGTACATCTATGAGATGACCTGACACAGGCAGTGTACACCTGATGCCCTTCAATTTGATGGATCTTGAATATTTTTTGCAAGAAAGTGTGACAAAGTAAGTGACAAGATGTGCCATGCTGATAGACTCTTAACCAAAAAGATTGAGCAGTGAAATAAAATCAAAAGGTGAAACAAAGTGTTAATTTAGGGCCTTTTTTCTGTCTACATATGTCTTATTTGGATTGTATTTCACTTCAGTTTAATCTTTTGTAACTGAAGGTAGAAAAACTTTGGACATAATTTATCATGGATTTTTTTTACATCACAAAAACTAAACATTTTTACAGTAATGTTTGAATAATTTTTTTCCCTTCCTATTTTTATACAGCTCTTATTATGCTCATGAAGTCAAGTCACATTTAATGTGTACATTTTAAGCAGATATATGTGCTTGAAGTATTAAATAACAGTGAATACTTTTATCCCTGTGGTTTTGAAAGTGAGATCTGGGTACCCCTAGGCATCCATGCAACATCTGGGGTCCATGAGTTAAAAAAAAAAATGGTACAGTAAAAAAAAAAATCGAATCCCTTCTGTGTCAAAGTGACCTTGGACCTAATGTGAAAAAATTGGAATAAAAAAGCTCTATGGCACCAATAAATTTTATGCTCATAAAATAAATCTGCACTAAGGAAATTAATTTTAAGTTTAAAGGAGTCTCTTGCTCCAGAATGTTTCAGAACCTCTTGCTTTATATTAGAGATAAGTTCTGTAAGTAAATGAGCCTATTTCTACTCATTGCTCATGTGTTCTTTCCAACAGACTCCCAGTGAAATATTACTTTAAATTTTAATCATATACAGTTTAGCATTAACTATAGGGTTTGGTCATATAAAATAGATAAAACTTAAAGAGCATGTCTGGAAGCATGTGAAGCAAGTTGTTTTCTTGAGCTCTTAAAAGTGTGAGGTACGGCGTGTGCCAAAATTAACTGGGCACATGGACAGCCTTGAAAAAAAAAAGATTCAAGCACGTATGTACTGTAAGTGTGTGCGTGAGAACCAGCCCAAAGAGTCATTGCTTTCGCTTTTCTGCGGTGCCATGTAGCTGTAGCACATGAGAAGGAGGAAAGCAGACGTTCACACCACAGGAAACATCATTAGCCTCGCAAACATTTGTCCCAACCAGCCATGGAGACTCTGGTCAGAGCACAACTGTCCCTTTTCAGCACCAGCACCACACTCTCTCCTCACTCTGTCCTCACTCTCTCTATTATTTGTCACCGCATACTGTAATGACGTCTTTGATTCAGTGAATCCGCTTCAACAATTACGAGTGTACTAATACTTAAAATTTCATATATGATGCATTTCCACCCACTGCTTTCAGCTTTGGCCCTGACCGATGAGTAATCCAGCTAGTCAGGTCTTTCATCAGTGCATCTCAAGGACATTTTCCTCCTAGTTCCCTCCTCTTCTTTTTACTTCGTCTTTTTTTGGATGAGCCTCGAGCCTTGCTCAGTTCACAGATGGGGCAATGAATGCAATCTGGGAGCCATATGACACCCACCTCTTTCTTCTCCTTTCATCATCTTCTTTACTCTTTCAGCATAGCTTTTTACAGTTTTCAACTGTCATCCATGAGCACATAATAGGGACATGGAAAAGGGACAAACACAGCACTACTGCCAAGATGGAACAGTAGAAGCAGGATTTACATTCAGTCAGAAGAAAAGAACAAGATGTCAGTAGTCGGCACTTTCATATACAGCTTTAATTGACAGTGATTGTCAATGTAAATATCATAGTAAGAGACTTAAAGAGCTCTAAACTATTTGAAGGTATGAAAGAGCACCAGTCAAAGGGCTCTATTTCAATGTAATGGAGGATACGGTCACCCTACTCGATGACTTATGCATGTAATGTGTAGTTAGGTCCTGAAAACTGCTATGTATAATGCTGTTAAGTGTGTATGTATGATAATAAGGGTTAGAAGATCAAATTAAAAGAACATTTATTTATGCATTGATCCATTTATCATAACATGCAGTCTTCCAGGTCTGATGTCATGAGTAAATCAACAAGTGACTGATGAAAATCGTTTTTTTTTCTTTTTAATAAATAATTCAATTCAAGTTTCAATTCAAGTTTATTTGTATAGCGCTTTTTACAATAGACATTGTCTCAAAGCAGCTTTACAGAACATAAGTGCTTGGTTATGATGTAAAAAGGTACTGTCTGTTTGTGCAATTTTAAAAATAAAGAATGCTATCTATCATGCTGTCTTTCTGTTCATTTCTTTGTAGTCTGAGCTGTTTAGTCAACCAGTCGGTGCACGTGAGGTCTAAACCCACAGGTGAACCCTTGCAGGTGGAAAGAGCTTTTCTTTGACCCTCTGTTTTAGTGCCCTCTGCTGGACACTGATCGTCAATGGTCACCTTATATGATGAACATATGAACATCTTATATGATGAAGACATTCCAAAAACTTGTGTTTCTTTAACCAGTGCGTTATTCTTGGATTGTATTTGCTGTTTGATTTGTAACCTTTAAGTCATGGGTTCTATTCATGAGATGCAATTTTTACTAAAAGTTAGTATGAAGTTCTATGCAAATAAAGTAACACAGAACAAACAGATAGATCCATACAGAGCTGTGGACCCTAAAGCTGTTCGTCCGAGTGCGGTGAAAAGGCATAGTATATAGTTTTAAGCTATATTTAAATACATTTTTTCTTAGACTGTCAGCAGACAAAAACAAACAAAGCAAAATCAGCATGCAATAAAAGTGTCCATTCAGTGCAAAACAGCCAACAAAAGCAACCTGGTGAGACATTTTTTTGGTGAGACTTTTCTTGCTGAAAAGAATTCCAACCCTGGCTTAGATTTCGCAAAATGTATTGTTTAATTCAGACATCTTAATAACTAAAAAGATTTTCCGACATACCGGTGACACTGAATCTTCTCCATGGCCATCGCACCTTATACCTCATAATTTTATGCAGCCTAATTTTGAAGGAATGTAATAAATCACTGGTGTTTATCACTAATCTTAGGGTATTACTGGTTGCTATCTAGTATTATATTTTCTGTATTCGAAGCTATATTGAAATTATATTTGTAGCAGCCTTAACCTTTAGTTTTATTCAGATTATTTTAGGTTAAAACTTTAGCAGCGCAGTCTGGGGCTATGACCGCTCCATGACCCTGTCATCTCTTTTTACTCATCTGACACAGTCTTGTGGGAACACACAACACTGCCAGAGCATTTTCACCGCATGCTTCTCTCCAAATAATTAAATCAATAGAAATGATTCTTTTTGACAGAATGTTGATGCTTATTCGTTTCTATTCATATCAAAATCTTCTCACTATGAAGAGGCATTTCTAGAAGTAGGACGTGGGGAGAAATGTACTATTTGTGCAGGGTTAATATTACAGTAGCTAATACTGGAACAAAACAAGTGACTTGCTACATAAATGTACTATATTTAGTATGACTACTGACTTTTCCAGCCTGTTCACTATGAAAAGCTTTTGGTTCAGTTTCCAGCACTTTAAACAGCTCAGTTACATTAAAATGGCTGTCAGACTTTGCCGACTTTGCGTGAATATTGAGAGAGTAAAACATCACAATGGCTAGTACATGTGTGTCTGACTTTGCACAGAGTATCACTTCCTCTTTCAGAATTCAATTACTCACATATCATTCAGAACATATATACCTATCATCCATAACATTAAAACCGTTAGAGGTAAAGTGAATAAAATTTAATAAAGATAATAAAAGTAAAATAATAAAAAAAATGAATAAATATTTTCTCTTTTCAAGGTTCTCAAAGTGGTTCTCAAATGTGTAGAAAAGAAGCAGGAAAAATGTTGCAAGTGACTTTGACATTCTTAAGGATCTGAGTGACTTTGAGACAGGTCAAATTGTTATGTCTATAACAATGGCAACTCCAAGGCAGCAGGTCATGTTGGGTTTTCCTGGTATTGACTGGTTAGTAACTACCAAAGGTGGCCCAAGGAAGGACACCCAATGCTCACTGACGCATGTGGGGAGCAACAGCCAGCCTGTCTGTCTGAATTTAATGAACATTACCAGTGATCTTTCCTTCTTTCTCACCTGCAACTCCACACTCATTACCTGTTAGTTCTGCCTCAACACACACTTGGGTTCGCCCTCTAACAAATTTTCAGATCTGCAGAAAGGCCAAAGGACGCCAAGGACATACTCTTTAATTACTCTCTGCTCCAGGAGCACTATGTTTAGCTTAATAATGGTGCAGTTTGCAACCATGCAACCAGAACAACATTAAATATCTTTTTGTTCTTGTTTTTGAGGAGAACTTATAACATTAATGTTCAGACAAGAGCAAATTGCCTCCTGACCAGCCAGCACTAATAAAACTCAGTGCTCAATGGGTTGTAGCTCCTGAGATGAATTTCTGCTCAGCACGATTTTAGAAATACATTATTAGCACTCAGTGTAGCCTTCTTGTCAGCTCTAACCAGCATGCCCATTCTGGTAGAAGAAGCCTAGAAGCTCAATGACCTGTGCAGTCAACAAAGCATTTCTGTTTTTGGTTAGATGTATTTTTGTTTCTTTTGTTTCTCTCAAAATTCAGTAAATACTAAAAGATCAATTTTAACCCCTTAAGAAAGAAATATTGTGGCCCTCTTTACAGTATTGCACTATAATCATGTCATATAATCATGTATAATTATATGTAAATATTATATATATATATATATATATATATATATATATATATATATATATATATATATATATATATATATATATATATATATATAATTTAACACAATGATATGGATTCAAATAGTTTTATTTGGCATGTCTTAATTCTATAAATGTTTTGTTTTTTCCTCTGTGGCACTTCCTTATAGCATGAGGAGAGTTTCTACCTCTTAACTTTTGTGTTCTTAGACATTAATGACAGTGCCCTTTCCTGTTGGCTGAGAGATGAAAAAGTCTGACAAACCAACAGGATGTCCAGAATAAAAGACAAGGTAATGTTTGTCTAAGAGTTATGTTAAGACTAAGACTAAAAGGCAAAAAATAAAAATAAAAAGACCACTAAGATATGTTTTGTTTTTCGAACCCATAATTGTCTCAGCTTAATCCTCAGTTATTCATCTAGAATCATATTATTCAGTAATTAGAGTGAAATTAATAGGAAAAGGTAAATAGACAGTGAGCAATGAGAGTCAGGATATCTGGCCTACTTCATGCTATTCATCAAGAAAACTCCCTGGATAAAGCAATGTCAGCAGAACGGAAATGAAGTTTGAGCAAATTAACCAACGAGGAAACAATGACACAGATTTTCTGTCCGATATCCAACACCAGCTGAGAAAGTCTGCAAGAGCTGTAGCTGGTAAGATAAAACACACTTGTTAATATACAGTACTGCAAAGCTGGCTTCTTCTTCTTCTTTTTAAAAAAAGGTTCAATCAGAACCCTAATGTGTCTTCGGTTTGCCGGTCTGTAAGTAGCCTTAATCATTGTATATAGTACATGAGTTTTCTCTAAAGGATCCAGGTAGAACCCCTTTAAAAAAAAACGTTGTAACAAAGACTTACAATCTTCACTCTGAAAATAGTTCCTGGCTAAATGAATGAAATGCATTATATGAATATTATCTATAAGAAGCACTCCAATCGTGACTCATACCTAACAAGCAGGGTTGCCAGGTTTGTGTCTCCCAGCAAGTTTGATAAAGTGTACAATTATGAAGTCTCATAAATGTGATCGATTGGTTTAGGATCTGGTGACTGCAAAAGCCATAGACATGATTGACATCATTTTCATACTCAGTGAGCTGTCATGCCACGTGGATGTGGACACTGTATTTTCAGTAAAGATCACCCATATCAGGATAGAAATGTTTTAAAGGATAAAGGTGATCACTCTGTACTGATATGTAGTAACCATTCTATTACTTTTAAAAGTGGAATTTTGATAGATTGCCCAACAGTTTACCCAAAAATTACACAGGATTACAATGATTCCATTTCCAGAACCTAACGAGAGACACATTTGAGATTGGGGATGTGGAGTGAGTGGTGTTTTTGATGGTATGCCATTCTACAGTAATGTCCATCCATGTATTCACAGTTCTGATTCTAAAGCAAGGCAATGTGCCTGTAATGCATTTTCATTTCAGAGTAATTCTTAACATCCTCCTACATGTTTAACTGTATAGAAAGAGTGCTAAGGAAAAAAGGTTCTTTTAGGAACCAATTAAAGTTTTTCTGGGGAGCCAAAAATAGTTCCTCTATTGCAACACATTGAGAAAAGCCCTTTTTCGAAATTCCTGGCATCTTTATTTTTAAGTGAACAGTAGGCAAATAAGATGAACACTGGTTTGTCACAGCTAGCTCATAGAGTGATAATGCAGACATATGGATAGGGGAGCAGTTACAAGTACATGATTTCAGTGCAAACTGAATAAAAATGGTCAGCCCCATCTCAGTCATTCTGTCAGGACTCAGCCCGGACTTTGGCCACGTGCATCTGTTTACGTTTCTCGTCACGTGTCTGCCCCGCCTTCTTCTGCTCCTCCCTGTCTACACACCTGTTTCCCATTGTGATTACCCTGTCTATTTAACTGTGCCACGTTACCTTGTGCATCGCGGAATCTACTGTTGTCTTTGTCCTGTCTCTAGTCCGTGTGTTGTTTCATGTCCTTTTGTTATTATACCCTGTTGATTTGGCTATCCTGTGTTTGGGTCCGCTTCCTTACCCCGCGTCATGACAGAAGATTCCGCCGCACCAGGACCCAGCAGGATAGCTGCAGCTTGGACTGGCCGTTTGGGAGTATTTTTTTTTCTTATTTGATTTTTTATTTTTTCCCTGGACTTCGTGGGTTTGGTGACATCGGTCCGCATTTTTTCGGTGAGGGACGTCGCTCCGCATCCGGTTTCTCCGCGGGGGGCCGCCTCACTTCCTGGTTGCGGGCCATGTCGCCAGCCCGAGTTTTGTTTTGTTTTTTCGGTGTCCTGTGACATCGCCCCGCATTTGTCCGGTGGGGGGCGTCACTTCACATTTGGTTTCCGTGGAGGACGTCGCCCCACTTCCTGTCCGTGGGGGGTGTTGCAGGCCCATATTTCGCCCCTATGGATTTTCTGTTCTGTGGAGGATTTTTTTTTCTTCTCCGCCCGCCCTCCCTCCCTCCCCGTTCCTGGTTCCTGAGAGGTGGGACTGGCCGCGGTGCGACGGGGGTAGCGCTCGACCTGTCAGCTCGCCTGTGGACGTCGCTCGGCCCGTCAGCTCGGCTGTGGATGTCGCTCGGCCCGTCAGCTTGGCTGTGGACGTCGCTCGGCCCTCTTTGGCTGCGCCGCCGTGTGCCTTGCTCCCCCCACCTGCCTCGCCGTGCGCCTTGCTCCCCCCGTCTGCCTCGCCGTGGTCCTTGCTCCCCCCACCTGCCTTCGCCGTGTGCCTCGCCCCCCCTCCTGGACCTTGTCAGGATTCGGCGTTTCGGTAGCCGCACCTCGGGGAGCTGGAAGCCGCTTCCTTACCCCGCATCATGACACATTCATTGTAAATTGTAAAGTTTAGAATGAATGTGTCATGACGCGGGGTAAGGAAGCTTGTTTGCATGGTAATAGTTTTGTTGAGCAGGAATTGAGCACAGGTGAAAAAAATTAAAAAACTAAAATAACAAGAAATCACACACTTTCTGCTAGTATAAAACATTGTGTTGTTTGCATAAATTGCAGGAAACTTGTCTGCATGTCTGATAAAGCCCTGTGGTGTTTTTGTTTTGGAGAGCAGTAACTGATGAACTGATATGAATTTGTTTCAATATCTCACTAAAATACCAGCTCCTGTGTACATTATATAAGCTAAAGAGATAATATGTATTATAAAGGCATGCACACAAAGGTATACATGTGAATACAATATTTATGTGAAACCTTATTTCTGTTTTCTCACTGATTGCAAATCATAGATTCTCACTGGGGGCTGAGGGTTTAGCTCTAGAGTTACTCTTGCCAGGCAGTATTGAAGTGCCATTCCCTTTGATTTTATACACTGCATTTTTGTTTTATTGATTCCATTACGGGGCAATGTTATGTAGAGTTTCCCCAAAGTTGATTCTTTTTTCAATAAGAGTAATTTGCCAATAAACAAACAAACAAACAAATATATATATATATATATATATATATATATATATATATATATATATATATATATATATATATATATATTTTAATTAAAGCACAATTCGTCATAATTTTTTTTCTATTTATAATCACATTTAATGTAGTGGAACATCTGTGATCCATGTTAGTTTCTGGTATTACTTTTCTGGTATTACTTTTCTGGTATTACTTTTCTTAATCACTTGAAATGCAACATGTCATTTTACTATAAAATACACACAAATGTGAAAGACTTTTCTGCAGAGGAATTATGTACATCAAAGCATTGGTATTCTTTGCCCTTGCAGAAAGCTTCAATGTAAAAGATTAAATGTTTTTGTTACACTTTTTAATAAAGTTCAAAATCCTTCGGGCAGATTAACAAAACCTGACCTGTATTTTGACTTGAGGCCAGCATTACTGTCAGAGCTTCATTTATATGCAACACTTTCAGACCAGTCAGTCCCATAAACAGCAGTGCTGAGACGTCCACTGTGATCCAAAAAAACATACATTTGATTCTTCTTCTTGAACTCTGGGTTTTCTTCTTGGTGGTAACATGACCGAGGGATATCTTTCTACGGTTATCTAATATTTACACACAAGAGATACGGATTTGTCTGACTTATTCTGAGCCAGTTCAAGGGTAGCATTCTGAAAAAAAAATAAAACTCCACTTCTGTGGCTGGAAACATAATTGGGGATTATGAAACAATTCAAAAAGACCCCAAACATTGACTTCTTCAGCCAAAAGCCTTCATTAGTCAATTATGTGCTGCATTCATGCAGGAAGTGAACCACTCACAATGGCAGGGTCAACAAGGGGGTGGATCACGGGGGTGAATCAGCTCGCACCCATCATTATATCAACGAGAACTCAAGAGTCTGTTCATTCTGCAGACCAATACTGGAAAAGCAGTGGGTCCTTCAAACACACAGACACTCACACACAGTGCTCAGTATTCCACAATGCCTGCTGATAAAGAAGCATTCTCTTCTCTCTGAAAAAGGAGCAAGGGATTAAATAAAGTGTCAAACAGAGAGTAGCGCACCCACACATTTGACAAATGTTGCAGGAAATTTTGTTTTTGAAGTGGCTTGTGGGAGAACCGATTAGGTCACTAAGGCTGAATGTGTTTGTGTGTGTGAGACAGAAAACTGCAGATGCAGGGAGTGACATCCAATAAAAATGTGAGGAAGAAAAATATAATAATAATAAGTTACATAAGAAAAGAGCATTTAGGGAGCCATGCAATAAATAGAAGCAGGGTAGGTGATACAGATCTCAAGAAAAAAGCTAGCATGAGTGTCTGCATGTAGTTCCAGAGAACAAAAATGGGATATGATACTTCCTGTCACAAAGATGTGACAAATTTATGTAGAATGTAAGAGTATATTCATAGAAGCTTTCCTTCTTCCCAGATGTTTTTTTCCCCCCAGTCATAGAATCTACGGTTGGTTTTTATACGATACTGAATTTGGTATTGGTTTGTTTTAGTTGTGAGACATTCAGATAAATCCAGACCCAATTCTAATTACCCTGGAAACATCTGAAGAGCAGACATGTCTGCAAAACATCAAGCAGACATTGTTAGAGTACAGTTAACTGTAAAAGTTTTTATGAACTGTGTGACACTCTATTTAAAAAGGATAATAATATCTTCTATTATAGACATGTTGGAAATGTTGGATTCTCACCTTCCACTGCACATTAATTTTTAACATTTATAGTTTATAATAAAAATTAGAATAAAGCAGACTCTGTGTGCGTCTGCTTGTCCAAATCATCTTAATACAAGCAATACCAATTCACTCCCTGGATCACATTGGGCCTCATAAATGCTTCATGTTAACTCATCTCCACTGTACTGATAGATATCACGTTTCATCTCTTCACTAAATCCACATTCCTAAAGGCCTCGCTCCTTTTACAACCCCGAGCTGCACATTTCTGTCCCACTTGCTCCCATTTGTGCTTCTCTCATAGTATTTTATTGAGTGCAGCTTGAAGCGTGAGACGTTCTTCACACACATCATTTATCAATAGTGCCACCCCATTCCTGCAGAGTCGGAGACCTTCAGGGCCAAAAGACTTAAGATTTTATTTGTGGGTACCTTCCAGAACTCCTGTTCTAATCCATCTCTCTAGGACCTCTTCCCTACAACAGGGAAAATGAAAATAGATAATCATGAAGATAAACAATCTTAATGTAGGCTGTTAACTTCAGTGTGTGCCAACACCAATATAAACGCTGAAGATGTTGATCTCTTTCTGTGGCAGGTGTGGAGGTGCCAAGCCAAGCGTCCCAGACGGGAAGCAGCAGACACGGTGTCGTCCAGTTGTCCAAGTGCATATCATCTTCTAATGAGCTTGACAGATGCTCTTGGCCTTCTAACAGACCGCAAGCCAAACTGTCCCTATGCTGGCATTTACATGTTTATCATTGGTAGAAGTTCATCAGCAAATGCTGTACAACATAATCAAGTCTAAAAAATGTTGTCTAGACATGTGTGGTTTCTTAAGTGGCATACCTGTTGTATCATGTATGCTTAAGGAAATGTAGCTTTTTAAAATGTGTTTAACAGTTAAGAGAAAATGAAAATTAGTTTGAAAGCATAATAAAAAAATCATAATAAAGGCTGACCTAGACATGAACAGATCAGTGTATTTCTTTGACAGTCTTTCACAGTTTGCTGTGTTACACATCTAGCTGTTCAGGACGTTCTCTGTGTCAAACAACCTGCAAAGAGGCTTTCACATCCAGGACGCTGCTGGAGTTGTAGGAGTAGCAGAACAGTTTGGAGATTTTCTGTCACCTGATCTCACCTGATCATTTATGGATGTGTTATAGGGCATGATTAGTTACAAATATACCAAGACAGCACTGAATATCTGCCATAGAATATGCCATGAAAATTACAAGCTCAATAAATCTCAAATTGAAATTTACCTTCACTATAAATTCACTTCACTGAACAGTAGACACCGTCACGGACCAGCTTTGCAGAGATTCTAATGTAGATTTCGACCCCAAAAAAGCAAAGTTGATTGTAGCACGTAAAACTCCCTGAGACAATTTGAGGAAGAAACTTTGAGAGACAACATACCCATCCACTTGTGGGAAAAAACAGATAGTGAGATTATAAACCCTTACTCTTCTCCGTATGCTATAATGTTGAACAGTAGTAAGTGAAAATTGAGTATTTGGCTCCTGTGTTGTGTATTCACAAGGGTTCCTGTCCCAGTTCCTGGAGTTTTAACAACGTCTTTTAATGTTTAAAATATTTTTACTGCTCTAATACCACCACTTCAACTCAGAAAGGGCTGGTAATCAGCTCATTAGTTTCCTCAGGGGTCTTGGGAGGATGGAAAAAAAAACATGTGCAGGTCAAGACGTACTCGGACCAGAGTTGAGAATCTCTACCGTGTTGCCCATGACTGATAACTCGATAGCTAATAAGGTTGATCATTTAAAGGTTTAGTAGTTGTGTTCAAGCAAGAAATACAACACAGCTCTTGCTGATTTTGTTTGCTTTTCCATTCACGCACCAACAGTGTCTTGAGACGCAGAAGTCAGAAGGCATGACGTTTATTTATCAGCTAATAAATGCATCCCAGATGATGAACACTTGTGTCAAATGCAAACAAAATAAACAAAGAGAAACAGGAATCAAACTTGTATTTGTGTGTATGGAAATGAAACAAACACAGCTGCCCAGAAACCCCAGCTCTTTTCCATTTCCATCTCTTTCTGTCATCACTAATTCATATTTGGCCGGAGGTCTCACTAAATGCAACTGTCCTTTAGAAAGCTAAGTGCACTTAGCTTTACCTTATTAGTGAGGACATAAGAGTAAGAAGCGCACGCGCGCGTCGCGTGACCTAAACCAAAAAGCACGCGCCACCAGTGCAAACATCGCGCCTATACAATTATGCTCTAGTTATTTACTAACAATGACCTGCAATGATCAAATGCATCACTTACCTTAAAGAGCAATAAAGAACATATAAAGAGACGTCCCGCTGACGCGCTCATCCTAGTTGTCAGTTGAATCTGCGCGGGTTGAACGCACTGCTTCTAATGGACTGTGGAAGCGCGTGGACACTCGAGGCTTTTATTGACTCTCACCGTATTGGTAAAACAGCTTCTGACGACACTACGTTTCATATTTACTTCCCAATTGTAGTGCACGAGGAGCACGTTGTTACTAACTTAGGTTTGCATTCCCAACACAACGGCACTGTGGGGCTCTCCTGCCTACACACTCTTAAAGTAACACACTCAGAAGCTTTGACACAACTCTGTTCTGGTCAGGACATGCCACATGGTAAAGAGGTGTTCCGTGCCATGATGCTACCACGCTGTCATCTCTATTTAAACCCTTATCTGAAATTTTTTGGCTCTCTTAGCCTTTAATTCCTGACATGAACTTACAAGAGATGCATATTTCAAACTGCCAACTGACTCATCTCTCTTCACTCCTCAGGGCAGTTGATGAAGAGCAGACTTTTTCCCCCCTCAATCAACAGTCGTCTTCCTTTTTGCACTTTTATCAAATGCAAATCACATTCCAGCACCAGAAAGAGAAAAATCACAATTCACTTTGATGCCTTTGAGTTGATAGAACGTCAGACAAAAGACAGTATGATGAAGTGTGTTATTATATTGCATGCAAATTGCATATTTTGCATATTTTGCATGCAAAAAACATATTTTGCACAATGCAACGATGAGGTTTTAAGCGCATTATGCATGGAACTAATTCCTGCATGAATAAACAATTTTGCATAAAGGAACTCAATCTCCCAAGTTACAGCTGCCATTATATACTGTATCTGATGTCAGTCCTTGGGTGCTAACAAACAATTTTGCACACTGCAAAGTTAGTTTCTTCATACTAAGGCTTTTAAGGAGAACACTCACAGCCACACTAATGACAATGTTTGACTAAAATGGCGTCTTCCTTTCTAACCTTTCATGAAGGTCTACGTACGATGCACTTAGAGGAACAATGGTGCAGGCATGTACGGTATGAACTACCTGAATTGCTGGCTGACACGCAGGCTTCAGTTCAGCTTAATCTCCATTAGTATGTCAAAGAAAGGTATTCAAACAGCTACACTTGAACTCTCTTGCATGTACTCTTTCTAGCTGGAGAGGGTAAATATCCGGAGGAGAATATGTAAGGTACAACGTGTGGGTTGTTAAAGAACATCATATAGCTATTAAATCCATGTTATTGGAAGATGGCCTTCGGCACTGATGTGATGTGCACCTACATGTTCCTCTTACAGTCACTAAATTTTATTAAAACAGCAGAAGTAATTTGAAGACACTGGCATTGCTAGTTTTTTTTTTATTTTGATTATTGCTGTTAGATGATTCTAACAATATCTATTCCACTTTATTTATTTTCTAAAAAAGTGCAAGAATAAGAAAAATTAAAAAAAAAATTGAATGTACAAAATTACAAATTACATTAATTCTCCTCAGGTTATAGTCTTGTAGCTATAGTGCACACACAGAACTTTGGTATAGTTAGAACAACATAAAATCAGTTTGTATGTAAATACTGCTGATGCATTTTCTAACATTTGTTCTATAAATTGGGTTTCCTGCTGTCAACTTTGAGGCTTCCACTTGAGTGTGATATTTAAATATACACTGTATAAGTAAGAAGAGAAAGTATAGAAGTATTTGATTATTGAAACAGACTGGATGTAAAAATATATGGAGTTCCTGGTTAGTAATTTCCCTGAATCTGAGATAAAGTTATATTTACGAGTCACAACTGACTGGACTTGATGTTTTTCCAGTTATCTGAGATGCTTCACCATGGCCTCCAATACATCCGATATAACAACCAAGTCCAATTGTCTAAACTCTCTAACAGAAAATGTTTAGCATGACCCCAATTTTTGCTTCTTAATGGCTTGACACCATTAAGGGAAAAAATGCTTTAAGTAAATATAGCTTCCCTTGGGCTGCATGCTGACTGTTCATTGATTTTTTTTCTTAAATAAATCCAGCATTATAAGGTCATGGATATTTCACTTGGAATTCCTTAGGAAGCAGAGGAAGGATGTTTACACCAGGATGGTCAAAGGGCATAGGACCAGATCTGAGAAGGTTGTAGAAAACAGGCCAATGTTCCTGCTGTTTACTGAAAGCAATGCAATGCATATGGTCACCATACAAATCATTTTTCCATCTGTCTATTTATTCAAGTAAGTGCTATCATGAATGTTATTAACAATGCAATGTTATTAACAATCCAACTGCCTTAGATGTGTTTTGCCATGCTAGAAAACATAATAATAAGTATTGAATTCTAGTCAGAAACAAACTTAATTAATTTTCTATAACAGCATAGCTTGGAGAGTATTTCCAACTCCATGGAAAGTCACAGGGCTTGTAAACACTTGTTTACTGTAATAACTTACCCAGGGACTTGTGGGGTGGAAGCTGCATACAAGCATATTTTAAAAAAATTCTCATAACTTTTGATGTCATAATGACGCATGTCATTCTTTAAGAAATAATGAATTGTTAGTGTGAGTGCTCTCATATAAACGCTATAAATCATGGCAGGTGTGCTGTTATTCCTTCAGTTTTTTCCTTGCATAACCAATCAAGCACAGACATAAATTACACCGGTATGCATTGACACACGATGACATTGAAGAACAGATGCAACCCAAAATGCACATACATTCTGTACCTAAGCTGTGGGATGTGGTAGTTTAGAGGTTACGGTGTTGGACTACAGACTCAAAGGTTTTGAGTTTAAATCCCAGGTCCACCAAGCTGTCACTGCTGGGAATGTGAGCAGGGCCCTTAACCCTCAGTTGCTCAGTTGTGTAAAATGATGTTAAATGTATCTTGCTCTGGAATAGGGTGTCTGCTAAATGTAAGCACTGTTTCTAAATGGCAATTCTTCCTGACTGCCCAGATAATTAACAATCATGCTAGTGGATCAACTCATTTGTTTCTTTATGATTTACTCCATTGGAGATGTTGCAACTCTGCTTTGGGAGTTTGCCAAGCAGGGTTTTGTGGGGGGTCAGTGGCTGGAAAGAAAGAAACCTCTTGGCCCTTCTGTTCGAGGAATGCATGGCTTGTAGTGAGATGCCTACCTGTCTATCTGTCAGCAGGTGTCCATTTCAGCACGGCTGTGCATTCCGACACTCCAAGACTGGCCACTTGGGGCAGAACTTAGTTCCCCTAGAGTACATACTGTATATCAATCTCAGGCCTGGCTACAGCTAGGCATGAACCCTGTGTTGTTCACTGATCCAAGACAAGCTTCATTTACCTAAGGCCTAGATTCTTTGAAGGAGTTCTACTTTCAGCTCAGCAATAAATTGGTTTAAGATAAAAGAGAGTCTTTAGCTTAGAACAAGCTGTGTCATACTGTAGGTCATTCCTGCTAACCTCCATTACAGCCTCTTACACAAGGCTTTTTCCTCACAGAATTTCAAAAGTAGCATACAATAGCATACACATTTTATGTTCAACCTGTTCACCACCATATTCATCTGAGAAATGTGAAACAAATACTTCTCCTGACCCTGCAATTGCTTTTGTATTCTGTAACCCAATCATTAAGCACTTCCAGCATCTCTCTGAGGAATATCAGTTCATTACACAGTTCAAGATTCCAAACACTCAATCAGGGATTAAGTGTCTGAAAAGAGAAACTGTGGGCAGTGAGTGGAAAGCTTCTGGGCTTCGAGGCTGTCTATTGTTACAGGAAAGCCTTTGTGAAGAGAACTGGTAGAGTATGGAACAGCGCCAGTCCATGGAGGACTAACCATTCTCCCATACTGGTTTCATGGTGCTCAGTAATCACCCAGAGCACTGGGAATTAGAGCAGAAAGGACTAGGTCTCAGTTCACTTTATCTCTTTTCTTCCTCTACTTAATTCAGTAGAGTAAACTGCTGATTGGGTACTTAATTCCACCATCTGCTACCTCTCTGTTACCCTCACTGAATTTCAGACTGACATCTGGATTCAGCCGGATTTCACTCTGGAATTGAACGGAACCATTCTGATTGGTTTGTGCACCACATGTGGAGGAAGAAGGCAATAATTCCCATCCTGTGATGTCTCTGCAATTATTTGATTTGGTAGTACAAACTAACTTGTTGATAAAACATACTGTACCCCAAATTCCGTCCCTGGCCAAAATAAATGTTTTGTTAATTTTTGTAATAAGAAGTAATCACAATCACTATAGAACACAATAAACATAGAACATTTTCAGTAAATGTTAATGGACGGACTTCATATTTGATGAAAATTATATAAAAGTTTACAAATCCTTCCTGTTGTTACATCTCAAAACCCTTAACTTGTTATGTCTTAAGTGACTGATTAATATTCATTATGCAGATCAGGAATAATCATTAGGATATTTTTTAGATATACAAACCTGTAACACTAACACTTAACAACCGTGGGCTTCTCTAAGCAGCTGACAGAGTATCTGAAAATAAAGCTAAGGAAGACAAGTTCCACTGTCTGAAAAGGGGAACTGTGGAAGTCAAGGCAAGATATGAAAGACAAAGCAAAATCCCCACAAAACATCAGTGACCTGAAGGAAGCTTTAGCTAACACAGATCGGTGTATTGTTTTTCTGTGCTTTGTTACTTGCACAAACATGAGCTACATGGAAGAGTCCTCAGAGGGTCACAGGTAAGGATTCCCTATTACAAACATGAATGTCTAATTTATGCAAAACAATATCTAGCTATGCCAGAGGCATTTAGGGAATGAATGCTGTAGACTGATTAATTAAATATGGATGTAAGAATGGATTCCAGTCAATTCTTAGGTGGAATAGCTGTAAATTCTGTAATCAAATGGGGCACAGTCAATCAAGATTTCAAACTTCTAGGATCTAATGATCCAAAACCTGCCACAAAAAAACCAATGACCAGCATTCAATCCCAAAAATTCCCAAAAATCCTTAAAAAAAGATTTTTATCATAGTCTTTATTTTACCAGGAAAGGCACATTGGGATTAATCTCTTTTGTGAGAGCATTCTGGCCACCATACTCAGCAGCACAGTTCCCTTAGGCTTAACAAATAATACAAATAACACAAGTAATACATTCATTCATTCATTCATTGGGGTGTCTTGGGAAAACTCTTCACATCTCTGAGAACCAAGTACACTTATCATGTTATAGTCTAATTACCATAAAAGGGAGAATGTCTCATTTAAAGACGGATTATACCCGACTGAAGCTCAGGAGCGTTTCACAGCCGTTATCAGATTGGGAAATGAATTGTTTATACTCATGTCTGATCACTGTTTTAGACTTTTTAGACAGACTGTTTTACCACAGTGTTTGTTAAACTGGATCCTTAATCCACCCCAAAAAAAGGTAGATAGATGTACACTGAACAAAATGATAAATTTAACACTTTTGTTTTTGCCCCGGGGGGCATGGTGGCTTAGTGGTTAGCACAATTTGCCTCACACCTCCAGGGTCGGGGTTCGATTCCCGCCTCCACCTTGTGTGTGTGGAGTTTGCATGTTCTCCCTGTGCCTCGGGGGTTTCCTCCGGGTACTCCGGTTTCCTCCCCCAGTCCAAAGACATGCATGGTAGGTTGATTGGCATCTCTGGAAAATTGTCTGTAGTGTGTGAGTGGGTGAGTGAATGAGAGTGTGTGTGCCCTGTGATGGGCTCGCACTCCGTCCTGCCTTGATGCCCGATGACGCCTGAGCACAGGCTCCCCGTGACCCGAGAAGTTCGGATAAGCAGTAGATAATGAAAAATCAAAGATGTAAGCCTTTTTATATGTACACTAAAGGCCTATTTCTCTAAATATTGTTCACAAATCTGCCTAAATCTGTGTTAGTGAGCACTCCTCCTTTGCCGAGTTAATCCATCCCCCTCACAGGTGTGGCATATGAAGATGCTGATTAGACAGCATGATTATTGCACAGTTGTGCCTTAGGCTGGTCACAATAAAAGGCCACTTTAAAATATGCAGTTTTACTGTATTGGCAGGTCCAGTGGGGTCTGAAAACCATTTCAGACCTTGTCCGGAACCACGTGCTGTAGATGTCCTGCAGGTCAGGGAGCTCGGTGTGGATGGTCCATTCAGCTGACCGCACCACACTCTGTGGGGCTCACCTGTCCTACATGGTGCTGTTCCCGAACTAGGAAGTGATGCTACCCATCAGGACACTCTCAATGGTGCAGGTGTTGAAAAGTCTTTAGCACCTGAGAGGGTAGTTTGAAGTCCCTTAAAGTCCCAAAAAGGAAATTATGCAAAAATGCTGTTTGTGGACTACAGTTCAGCGTTTAAACCATAATTCCCTCCACTCTCACCTCTAAGTTGGAGGTCATGGGACTCAGCCTGCCACTGTGTCAGTGGATCTACAACTTCCTGACAGACAGACCACAAGCCGCACGGGTGGGCAAACACACCTCATCCACCCTCACCCTCAGCACTGGAGCTCCCCAGGGTGTGGCCACTTCCAACTCCACCACCATCATCAAGTTTGCTGATGACACTGTTGTGGTGGGCCAACAACGACGAGACGGCCTACCTACAGGAGACTGAAAACCTGGAGAGATTGTGCCAGGAGAACAATATTCTCCTGAACGTCAGCAAGACTAAGGAGTTGGTAGTGGACTTAAGCACAAAGAAGGAGCGGTCATCAACGGGACTCCCGTGAAGAGAGTGGACAGTTTCCGGTACCTGGGTGTTCACATCACACAGTACCTGTCTTGGTCCTGTCACATCGACACCCTGGTGAAGAAGGCCCGGCAGCGTCTGTACCATCTACCCTCTCAGGTGCTAAAGACTTTCAACACCTGCACCATTGAGAGCGTCCTGACGGGTAGCATCACTTCCTGGTCCGGGAACGGCACCATGCAGGACAGGCGAGCCCTACAGAGGGTGGTGCTGTCAGCTGAACGTACCATCTACACCAAGCTCCCTGACCTGCAGGACATCGAAAGCATGCGGTGCCAGACCAGGGCGAGGAAGATTGTAATGGATCTCAGCCATCCCAACATAGACTCTTTTCTTTGTTGCGTTCATGGAAATGCTTCCGCTCTTTGAAAGCAAACACAGAGAGAATGAGGAGAAGCTTCTACCCGCAGGCCAATCGGAGTTTAAACCAGGAAACACCCAGGATCTGGATCTAGCACTGGACCTCTCCCCTTCACTGTGTTTCTGCACACCTTTTTTGCACTGACACTTTAACTCTGGACTTGCACAGCACAGTACCACTTCATACACTTTATACATACCATACTGCACATGGACACTTTAAGGACAATAATTAAAGCCACACACATTTATGTATATTTATGTATATGTATATACATTATTTTTCACATATATTTTCATATTTTATATAGTTTTTTAAAATATATAATTTATACTTTTTTTTATTTATCACCTCCTTTTGGTTATATTTTTTATCCCAAATTGCATTCCTTGTGTTTGAATACCGGACAGATGCAAAAACCTTTTCACCGCATGTTGTACTCTGTATGTATGTGCATGTGACAAATAAAATTAGATTTTTTTATCATGCTGCAACATGAGGGGATGGTCGTGGATGAATAGCACAACAATGGGCCTCAGGATCTCGTCACGGTATCTCTGTGAATTCAAAATGCCATCAATAAAATGCACCTGTGTTCGTTGTCCAAAACATACCTGCCCATACCATAACCCCAACACCACCATTGGCCACTCGATCCACAATGTTGAAATAAGCAAACCACTCACCCACATGAGCCTATAAACGCTGTCTGCCATCTGCCCTGTACAGTGAAACCCGGGATTCATCCATGAAGAGAATGCCTCTCCAAAGTGCCAGATGCCATCGAAAATGAGCATTTGACCACTCAGGTAGGTAAGGAGGATGAACTGCTGTCAGGTCGAGACCCTGACGAGGATGACGAGCATGCAGATGAGCTTCCCTGAAAAAGTTTTTGACAGCAGAAATTCTTTGGTTATGTAAAATGACTGTTGCAGCAGCTGTCAGGGTGGCTGTTCTCAGACGATCTTGAAGGTGATGATGCTGGATGTGGACGTCCTTGGCTGGTGTGGTTACACGTGGTCTACGGTTGTGAGGCCGGTTGGATGTACTGTCAAATTCTCTGAAATGCCTTTGTTGATTAATTAGTATTAATATAATATACAGTATATAATATACTGTATATATAATTAATATGTATATAGTAATTGGTATAGAAATTAACATTCAATTCATGGGCAACAGCTCTGGTGGACATTCCTGCAGTCAACATGCCAATTGCACGCTCCGTCAAAACATGTGACATCTGTGGCATTGTGCTGTGTGATAAAAGCCTGGACATTTTAGAGTGGCCTTTTATTGTGACCAGCCTAAGGCACAACTGTGCAATAATCATGCTGTCTAATCTGCATCTTCATATGCCACACCTGTGAGGGGGATGGATTAAGTCGGCAAAGGACAAGTGCTCACTAACACAGATTTGTGAACAATATTTAAGAGAAATAGGCTTAGATTTTTGAGTTCAGCTCATGAAAAATGGGGGCAAAAACAAAAGTGTTGTGTTTATAATTTTGTTCAATGTAGATAGCCAAGGCATTAAAAGCCTATAAAAAAGTAAACAAATTATATAAAATAAAATGTATGAATTCAATAAAATTAAATAGCTAAATCTGATTTTTTTTTTAAAAAAAAGTCTTTGCAAGAATTCAGCTACAGTAACATATGACAGGTTTTTCTAAACCACCACATGTTTTTCCACAACTCATTTTCATATTTCTTCGTATAAGTAACTCGTCTACAAAATCTCACCCATTCACTATCATGATATATGTATCACACAATAATACCACAACTATACATATCCCACTGGGTATTACTGTAATAATACTAATATTATACTGTTATAAAATACAGTATATACTGTATATACCAGTATTATAATGTATTAAATACAGTAAATATTTCCATGGATTCATGGCCAGGATGGGTGTTAAATTAGGCACTGATCAATGAATCCTGTACAGAGTCAAAAAGGCTGTAGTGTTAAATCCACAAAGAAAAATCGCAGAGCTAGTGCTCAGTTCCCACATTGTTTTTGGCATCATTTTCTCCCAAGTCTAACTGTTACAAACACATCCAAAACAAAGAGATTGTCTATCTAGCTCCTTACTCTGATGCATTCTTTTTCTACTTTGCCTCATACGAGTGCTGCTATACATATGAGACATTTATACACACAAACATATGTCTTCTTAATTTAAAGTGTCTATCCATTTTGTAAAACATCTTTGCTGGATATCAATCCTTTGCTGTTAGTTATTTCTGACTTAAATTATAATTACCAGGATTCAGATAGGTTGTCGGCAACAGAGCCCTAAAATATAGCTGCGAATAGTTTCATTCTAGCCAGAGCAAACATTTGCCCTACTAATTCCAGTATGGCTCAGTGAAAATGGCCTGCTGACCCTCAGTCAGCCAAGTTGTGTTTTGGAACATTGTCAAAACACAAGGGGCCAAGAAAATATGGTGCAGAATGACCTGACAGTGGGCACTGCAAACAGTACTGTAACTACTATGAGAAATATCAAATACTAAAATACTCTGTCAAATTCTCACTGAAACTCATATATTTCATGTCCGAGAGCATGAAGTCAGACCAAGACCACCAGCCATAGCAGCCTGACTAATGAACAATCTTATGTGATTTGTCAGTGTGATGCATAATATTAAGTAACACAGGAAAAGCCAGCACTGACTTCATCTAATTGCTCTTATGTTTCCGTTAAGCCATTCCACATTATGCACGGTTTATAATTAAATACCAAATTATAGTAATATGATAATGTGAATGTTAAATCCTGGAAGCAAGGACAATATGACAAATTAAAGGAAAGGTGGTTGCATTGTTATGCTGTAGACAAAAGCTGGCATTTTCCATGTATGATCTGGGTCCACTTGTCTTCTTGGTGTCACTACAAATTGATAGAAAGTTATTCTGGCTGATCACCTTTATAATAAAAAAGAAAAAAATGGAGTTTTCTCTTCCAGGAGGATTCTGTTTTCTTCCACAGTGCATCAGGGCACAATAATTGGTTTAATGAATATGAATGTTTTATAAATCAAGATCACCATCTTGGTCTGAGGTGGCAGATAGCACTCTCTGTCACCATCATCACAAATATCACATGAGAGATTTTTGGAAGGATGGTGTTCACCTCTACCAAGGTGAACCAAAATTTGCCAAGTTGCAGACAAGCTGTTCTGTTTTCCTTTAATTTGTCACCCAGTTGTTTCTATTTTTATTTTTGGAAGTGCTTTAACACCCCTCCACCCCCCACCCCCCTCCATCTCAGCAACATGTGGTGTGCAATTTCTGGTCCTGCTCATGGTTTAATTAGGGTATTAGTCCCCCTAATCATCTGACTATTGCTTTCTCAAAATAGCTTTTGTGTTTTATAAGGAAATAACGATGATAACAAACCAAAGCTGCAAATCATCTTTCAAAGTAACAATTTTAAATTTATGATTTCTCTGGCTCTTTCTGGTGGAGCACTCAATACCTAAAAAGATGTGTCAAATCAACACATAGTATTTGGGACATAGCAAAACAAATAATTTTACCATCATAAAATACCAACAAGGCAACAGCTAGGAGGTAGCGACAACAATAATACCGTAGATTATTTAGTAAACAGTTCAAAACCTTGATCTATTTTGGCTAAGGTACGTGGCTTTCCTTTTAATTAACTGAGTAGTTATTGGTGTGCAGCAGCACTTACATTTCAGGCCAGAAAGAGTTAAATTGAATTAGCAAAAAAAAAAAAAAAAAAAAGAAGAAGAAATTATAACAAACCAACATTAACTGCATTGTCCAATTATTGTTTCTTTTGAACTATACAGAGCACTTCTAATAATCCTTGTATAATAATCCTAATAATCTTATCTTTACTCTATACTAAATGTTACACTTTCCATTCTTCTTTCCTTTCTTTCTTAGTTCCCACAGCTAACTATACCAACACCTACTCAGATGCCAGTGTAAACCAATGATAAAGTACAGAAGCTAATTTCTATTCATCCCCTAACTTGCAGTCTTTGGGTTTGTGAGCACAATGGTGATCTTAAGAGACAACCTAAATATCTGATAAAAATTTTGGCAAAAGCATTTCGAGGTTTTTCCACTAGTAAACTAATATCCTAGCAATTTCACATGACTGTACATTTTTCATGGGAACAATTTGACCTGGACGTGCAATTCTTAATAAAAGAAGCAACTCACTTCCAAAACCTAAGACTGAAATAACACAATTACTAAACTGAACAAAAAATACCACCCAGGTTCTTTGCCTCATGTTTTCAGGCTGATCTCCACTCGAACATAGAATATATACAGCTATACAGTATATACTCTTGCCATTTTACTCATTTTGCTCTCAGTAGAGATTCACTTTTTCATGGCATGGATTTCACAAGTTGTTGAAAACTTTCCTTTGACATTCTTTTGTTGACCAGATTGCATCACATAATTGCTGCATATTTGTCAGCTGAACATTCATGCCTCAATCCCCAAGTTCTACCACATGCCAAAGCTGCTCAATTGAATTCTTTTCTGGTGACTGGGGAGGCTGTTAATGTACACTGAACTCATTTCCATGGAACAAATTTGAAATGATTCACATTCATAATCATATAGCCCATTATCATGTTGCAAGATGTAATTATACAATGGTTACATTGTGGCCATAAAAGGATGCTCATGGTCAGCAACAATACTCAGAAAGGCTGTAGCATTAAACTGATGTTCAACTGGTATTAAGAGGATGAATAAATGCCATGAATTCATTCCCCATACCATTACACCAGCACCTCAGCCTGAACTGTTGGCACAAAGTAGGTTGTGTCTACGGTTTCATGATGTTTACACCAAGTTCTGATCCCCCTACCGACCTACCAGCTGCATGGCACAGCAGAAATTGAGATTCCTGAAACCAGACCAGATATTTAAATCTTCAACCCTCTAGTTTCGAGTGTGACCCACTTTTCTTCTAACCTCTCACATCACCAAGGAACTTCTGCCCATAGAACTCCAACTCACCTGTTAGTTTATTTATTTATTTATTTATTTGTTTGTTTGTTTGTTTTTAATAGTTTTCACACCAATCCATGTAAACTCTAGAAAATGTTACTTTTTCTGAAATACAATATCCAGCCTTTGTGGCACTATTTAATATGACATAGTCAAAGTCACTTAAATCAGACATTTCCCCCATTTTAATGTGTATTTTCGATGTGTATTTTAACTGAAGCTCTTAACCTGTATCTGCATGATATTATGCAAAGTGTTTTGCCAAATGATAGGTTGATTAGATAATTAGGTTAATGTGCAGGTGTACAGGTGTGCTAATAAAGTGTATCTACATTACCATTTTTAATGTTGCTTGAAATTATCACGAGGAACATTTAATGAGTCCTTTTTTATTTTCACACACATGATTCCCAAAAAATACAAAGCTCCATTTGTGAATGAAATTAATACCGATTCCAGTGCTTCCATTTGATTAATGGCTTAGCCATCGCAGTGCTCATTTAATTTTTTTTCCCATTCATTGTTTAAAAAGCAATTTTCCCTGTGTGGGTTTTCATTTAGGAATCACTGTGTGCTTTTCCAGTAAATTACAAGTGAATTTTCCAGGTCCTCAGTTTTTTAGAATGCTAATACTCTTGAATTAGACTGCATTAGATTAGACTGTCTTACTTACAAAAGGACCTGATAATGATTTTACAATGTGTGATAAAATAACAATGTGAAGCATGTAAAGAATTCAGCAGTGATTGTGTGGTGACTTTTCTGTAATTGTTTCTGGCAGAACAGAGAGAGCCAGCTGGGCTGCTGGATACACATTTAAAACTGAAGCTGTAGAGCTGATATTGTTTTCAACGTATCAGCTGGGAAAGATCTCATGAGTAGGCAATCTCTGGAAAAAAAAAAAAAAAAAAAAGAGGCTGCTAAAATTTTTAAACTAAGTGTAGGATGCCAGCTAGTGGATAGAATCGGCACGGCAGCTGCATATTCAACAATTTTTCAAGTGGAATAAATGTGGTGATAAGATACTTCTCCGTTAATGTTTATTGTGTGATCAAATGTATCTTGGTCAGGTGGTGGGTTGTGAGCTTATTCCAGGACCACTGGATGCAAGGCGGGATATTGATGGGGCACCAGTCATCTCATACACACACACATTAACAGTGCAATAGAATATTTTCTGAAATTGGGAGGAACCCAGATTATCTTAATTGTTCTTGTATGATCATTAACATATTCATATGGCCCTGTTCATTTTCTGTAGTGCTTATCACACAGTGTCATGTGGAACCTGGATCCTATCCCAAGGGGCACAAGGTGGGGGAAACCATGGATACGGTGCCAACTTATCGCAGACCACAATTGCACACACTTAAACATTCAAACACACACTATGGATATGCCAGTGAGCCAACAACCATGTCTTTTGCCAAGTGGAAGAAACTGGAGTACCTGAAAGGAACCACTGATGCCCTGGAATAACACGCAAACTCACACACAGGGCAGAAAAACCGAATCCCCATCCAAAGAAGTGTGAGACCAACATTCTATCCACTTAACCACCATGCTCTAGCCCCCCCCCCATATTAAAATAAATTATTATTATTATTATTATTATTATTATTATTATTATTATTATTATTATTATTATTATTATTATTATCGTAATAACAACTAAACTTGTGGAAGACATTTTTAAAGCATAAGATGCACTAAAAGGATTTGAAACGTGGAACATATGTTTGTATGCTAAAGCCTTTCAGCTTCCCTTCACTGGAACTAAGAGACCCTAACCTGTTCAGCATGACATTGGCACTGTGCACAATGTGAGTTCCACCAAGACATATTCTAACAATGTTTTTGTGGAAGAAATTGGGTGTCCTGCAACAGAGCCTTGACCTCAAAACCAGTGAATGCCTTTAGGATGAAGTGAAATGATGACTACATGCCAGGGGTCATCAGCTGACATGCCATGGCCACGGCCATGCTCCAAGATATTGTGGAAAGCCTTCAGACAAGATTGGAGGTTATTAGAACAGAACAGAGGGTTTAAATCTATAATGAAAATTTTTAACAAGCACATATGGATGTGATTTTTTAGGTGTCCATGTACTTTTGGCAATATTGTGAACGTCACAATGATATATCTTAATTATACAATAAAATATACACAACGTTCTCACCCAGAGATGCTGCTGAATTGAACACACCCTCTTTGTTAAATGCCACACTTGACTTGGCACACTGTGGACACTAGAGTGCTCTGTTGCTGTTCGAGTCAATGAAAACCCACAAAAATCACTTAGGTCCAGGTTGTGATTTTTGCACTAAAGTTGTACTACATGGATGAAATATGATGTTGCTCAATGTTTTTTGGAAATAAAAACTGTTGTATGCCTAACAGTATAAATAAAAAGCACATTATCGAGACCCTGAGATGAATTTCTGATTTATTAGGTAAAGGACTTGTGTACATTTTGTAATATCAGTAATGTGTGATAACAATTAATACTTAACTAAAGTTGTTAAGGTAGTTCTTATGTTATATCACAATTAACTAATATATTATCCAGATGATGCAGTGGGTAGCATTGCTTCCTCACAGCTCCAGGGTTTATTCCTGTGATTATTCTCTGTTTTAGTGTTTATGTTTATGAGTTTTTCATGTTTTCCTGTGATGTGTGAGATTCCTCAGGGTTCTCTAGTTTTCTTCCATTGTTGAATGAAAAAAATGTAGATAAATGAATTAGCCCATAAGTGTGAATGAGTGCATAAACACACGTGAAAGGATGAATGAAGTGGTTACTAAAGAGAAATGAATGTATGATATACTATACACCCTGTACATCAACCCCCCCCCCCCAAATCCTCTATGAAGATTCATTATCTGTTCATACAGTACCTCTTTTTTGAGAACACATGACAAACAGCTCTCTTGGGGTGTGGGGTTCAACAAAATAAAAAAACACAATTCCACCATTATTTTACAAATGCTGACCAACCTCACCTTTAATTATTAGACTGCTTAGGTTAAGATTCCAACTTGCCATTTTTTTTGTCTTGTTACTACAGTTAATTTACAATTTTATTCAGATTATTTTTTATTTTAACCAACCTAATTTGCTCTTTCACAATTGTGCTTTCACAGGTGTTTGTACACCTTACTTCAGACGATGGCTGGTTGCTGTATATGATACTTGCCATCAAAATGATGAGATGAAACACTTGTCAATTCTTTCAAATTATTATACAATAATTACACGGATAGTATAGAAAGCTTATAGACACAAAGCACAGTGTCCAGCTGGTCAAACGACTTTACATTATACCATTGGGACATTATACTGTACCATTGTACATTGAATAACAAATAGCTTGGATTTAACTTGGATTTCAGAGTTGGCACTGCTGTTTTACCTTCATATTGTGTCTATCATCATGATATCAAACCTCAAAAAATGAAATAGTGTGATATGTAATGTGTACCTTCAAAATATCTTCACCCATCCTTTTTTTTTGGACTGCCGTTGAGTTTCTGTGGTGAAACTCAAACTGAGTGTGGGACCAATATAGAGGTCAGTCCAGGCCACATGTCTGGCAGCAGAAAGGCAGTGAATGCATGTCAGGCATCTCCACATGGGTTCCAAACACGAGCTTCTCCTTGAAGCCCGCTGTCTAAGGTTACTGCGAAAAAAACTGCGGCAAGCACACTGAACTTCACAACCGTCACTTTTTGCACACCATGTGATTAAGATCTCTTCTATATTAGTTATTCATTTCTATAATTTGTCCTACGGTCATGAATTATTGAGTGAGGTTTTGGGGAGCGACCGTGCATTGCTTTTATAAAATATTAGGCAACCTTTTGTTATTATATTTAATACTAAAAAAAAAAACTTTTTGTGAAGCTCTAGGCTGCTGATGTAGTGTGATAGCTTTGATTTGTGCGCTAAACAGATACCTGGCAGGCATAAAATGAACGACTATAGCAGCATTCAGCATTGATCCCGACTTGCTGTTGCCACATTTCAATATCAATGCATCAGTGCGTTTAGCTAATGCGTGTATCTGCTCTGCAAAACGCCATTGCATAATAAATAGTCTTATTCAAAAGCGCAACAGAAGCGTCTGGCAGAAATAAGATGCAGATAGTGATGCATATGGGTGGAGAAAGCAGTCATGATGATGCTGCTGCTGCTGCTGATGGTGATCGCTGAGTAGCGCGTTCATTTGGAGGCGCACAGTGCTGTGTAGTGTGAACTGACCGTGTGGAATGCATTGCGCTCTTCTCTGCGCGCTCACACACTCGTGCGCTTTAAAGCTTTGGCCACGCCGCCTGCCCAAGTAGGGATTCATACCGTCTGACCACGACATTTCATTGATCCTTATTTTTATCCAGTGCATCAACTAACTCCCAGAAGCCTCCACGAATCAGTTGCTGGTTATCTGGTTATCAGGTTGGGTTTGAATGAGCGCGCGCTAGACGGAGCTGCGCACCGACACGGACGTCGCTCTCAGTTCAGTTTCAGCCCGGGACGCGTCGTAAACAGTTTCAGTCCTTCCCTATCATTCTGCTCCTGTCTTTGCATGGTGATTAGTTCTATAATACTGCACGGTTTAAAAACGAGTTATGAAGGCTTCAGAAGCCACAAATCCTCCCAGGTGCGCTGCGAAAATGGAGAGAGACTCAGGCTTGGGAGGGAAGCAGCATTATCTCCGAACCATCACCGGTGCAATCCCGTTTGTTTTCTCCGTCGTGTCTGTCGCTTTTTGCATTCTCCTGGGGATTCAAACCAGTGACATAAAGAACAGAATGCTCGATTTAGAAAGCGGCAATGGAGAGCACCTTTTACACCCGTTTGCTGAGGTTTCCATAGACGAGTTTAACTCAATGGTACAGGAGAGAGTGGACGAGGTCCTGTCACAGGTAAGCCATGTAAAATTGCTTAGAAAACGTATGCATTAATGTGACATTTTAATATTTTACACATAGCATCTACCCCTTAGATCACTTTTAACCCAGCGCTTAGTTAACATGTGTTTTGGTTTCTTTTCATTCCATAGCGCTCCTATGAACATTTTGCACGCTCCAGGACTGCACGTGAAGTCCCATCTGACTGCAACTGCCCACCAGGTAATCACTAACAATACCATACCTTGTTTATCATTCAGTGGTCTACATAAGCAATACAGGATATGACTTTAGCATATTGCGCACACGATTTTATTGTTTCTGATTTTGTGTAACTCTGTCAAAGTGCACGGATCACTAGTGCGCACTGTTGATTCAGAAACTTCTAGTTAAGGGCACTGAGTTGGAAATTGGACCTGCCTGGTGTTGCAGCAGAGCTATTAAATATTCTCGAGGTTTGTTGGCAAATGAGGCGCGTTAATGTGCCACGTGGGGCGCTGATTGACGTTTAGCTCGGCAGGGCTTCCTCTGCTGAACATCCTCTACACACAACAACAATAACAACAAAAAAGCTGACTAACATTCAGATGGCAGGATCTGACTCTGAATGCATTTTTAAAATGTATTCATTCTTTAAAAACAGCATATGAGAGACTAGTAGGGTCAAACCCCTTCCAGTATGTTTTGAAAGATGCAGACAGGTGGATGCTCTGAAGGGAAGGTTTAATTATACTACTATAAATACTTTCCTATACATAAAAGTTTTGTGAAGGTGGAGTGTGTCATCCTCACATATTCTTGTACCCCCCACCTTTTTTCCTGAATGTAACATCTACCTTATTTTGCAGTCTGCAGTGAGGCACGTTTTAAATTGCATCTGATCATATAGTAGACTTCCACAGTGCATGCTTCATTTTGTGGGATCCTTGCTGGAAAGCTGAAGTGACCACAAACAGCCTCTGAAAAGAATTGAATGTCTCAGTGCTAGCTGCTCATTTCTACCAGCAGATGGAAACACACATAGCTAGAAATAAGGAATTTAGAATACATCTGATAGGAAGGTGAATAACTTGTGAATAAATTACAGCAGTTTTAGAAGGACATGCACATTTTATCCTTGGTATTTAAAAAAATGTAGAATGAGTTTGCATCAGTAGAATCACCTAGTAACTAACATCACGAATTGATTGGATTAAGAATGAAATAATGCAATAGATGCTTATACTAAGATCAATATTTTGTAAAACATATTTAACCATAAGCATTATTAGTATATTATACATTTCTTTAATTGATTAAGTGAGAACCTTTTTTTTGACATGTCAGTTGAAGCAAGCCAGACAGCACCAAACTAATTTTCCAAACACCGTGCCAAAATAATTTAGTTGGAAGATAGTTAATTATAAGGTTTGCTGGTACAGCTCTTTATATTGTGCATAAAACACACACATCCAGCCTATTAATGTAATTTCTTTGACTTCAGTAGTAGATGATTCACTAACATAGAACAACAGTACTGGGGTGAAACACAGACTGTAGCTGATTCTAGTATGTGATTCCGAAGCACAGAGAGGAAACATGATTGCATGTGTGTGTGTGTGTGTGTGTGTGTGTGTGTGTGTGTGTGTGTGTGTGTGTGTGTGAGAGAGAGAGAGAGAGAGAGAGAGAGAGAGAGAGAGAGAGAGAGAGAGAAAGGGGTGGGGGATGAATGAAAGATGCACACCATCGAGGGCTTCAAGGTCATGTACTGCTTTGTGCATCTTTTACAAAACACAATTTGGTTCAAAATCTATTCCTATTTCACCATTGCATCTGTCATCAATTTACATAAGCTCCAAAGAATCACATGACATTAATTGGTTCAGGATTTAGGCTTCTTTTTGGTTTTCTGTAGATTTACTGTATGTCATTCTCCACACTGTGATCAGTATTCCAAATAATTGCCTGTTGTTTAATGGGACGTTTAATAAAAAAATGCCCAACTACTTTTTTCTTTCTCGCACCATCCCTGTGTCTTTGACCAACTGTTTCTCTGTGTGTGTCTCTCCCAGTAACGCTTCAAAAACCCTTGGCAGATGAAATGTGCTGGGGACACACTATAATGGAATTTCAAACTGTTTATGTGGTTTTTCCTGAAAGTGGGTGTTGGTTTTGATAGTCAGGAATGTCTACTGGCAACACAAGATTTCTCATATTTCTCATTTTTTAGTATTGTGTTAATGTTATCCAACTTTTATCGCCATCTTTCCGCAAAGCTCATTTTCTCCTCTTATAAATATTCCCCAGCAATGGTGATACACAAAACAGTGTGAATTCAGGAAGTAGCCAAATGATAGACACCATCCATGGTTTATTTTTCCTCAACAAGAACAGCACAAAAAAAATCTACTGAAACTTAAGAAGAGATTTAAGCATTTTCAAGATGTGTGTTGCAGTGTCCTTTCTTTAGCTCAACTGGCTGACCTTGTCAGTTTAACTGTTGCATTCCTCAATTAGGCAGGTAATTAATAAGAAGTGTATGTGCTTCAGCTTGCTGTGTGTGTTTTTCTCCCAGTGAGGGGGTAGAGGAATTACCGGCTGCCAGGTAAAGCGATACAGACATTCAGTAAGAGACGGGAGCCAGCTGCTACTGGTTAGACATCCGCCAGCAGCTTTAAAACAGAAGAAAAAGGTTGCACGTGTGTACAATCATGTTAGTGGGGAAAAAGGTGAAAGAGATGGATGGGAATTATAGTATGGAGGATTGTGAACAAAAATAGACATTGGAGTCCATTGGAGTGGCAAGCAGTGTTGTACAGTCTATGTAGTGAAAATGTTCCTGGTGATATTTGAACTAATGAGCCTCATCTTCTGAAGCATTTTAGCAATTCAGAGTCAGTCAGTCACTCTATTTACCTCGTACATTTCAGATACAATGCAATTGATCAGTATTATGACATACAGTACCTGAAGGAGAAACCCTTATAGAGACCGAACTTGAATAAACACAGAAATGTATAGTTGTACGTGTTTGTTTTGTTTCTCTATATTAATGAGGAAAATCTACAATTCTAGATGGAAAATCTTTGTGAGATACAGTAAAACAGAAAAGTAGCCATAACAGATTGTGGAGATCAGTGTAACTTTGGGGAAAAACTGATACACTGAGTGTATAAGATGTAAATGAAATTTCAAACCTTAGTCTTATAGATAATTTAATTAAATAAAATGGTATTAAATGATATTGAGTGTTGTCTCTTGAAACATTGCACTATAGCTGATTTAAACCTGCTGTTTGGTATGACATGATAAAATTCAATTATTTTGAAATTTGAGGCAAATATGAAAATTTAGGACCTCATGAACAATTTGTTTTTACATTTTAATCTTATTGTAAGATTGATATGTTTGTATGCATATAGGTTGTCAAGATTACTGCCTTTCCTAGATCTGTAAGAAAGCATGACCTATTTCTTTAAGAAAGAAAGTGAAACAGAAATCGAGGGGTAGCAGGACAAAACACTTCATTATGAGAGATCAGCCTGAAGATTGAAGTATAAAAAAAAAAGAAGTTTAAACCAAATGAGAGAGATAGAGATAGAGAAAATCAACTCTTTCAAATCAAAGAGCCTGTTTGTCACTGTTGTTTGACTCTTGGCTGCATTCCGTGGATAGAAGAGAGGAATCTGAGGGTAGGAGGGAGAGATCTCACCCTCGCCTCTTACCACAGACGATGCTTCCAGGCACATGCAGTGGTTCATAGAGCCACAACACATGTGGTTGCACCCCAGTTCACTAAAAGAAAGGCTCTACAGTTTTAAATGTCATTGTGCCACTGAAAGTTTGAATTTGCAGTCAAAATATTGTATGTTTGTAAGATCTTCTGCTTTTTTAATAGAGAGCTTTAGTAGTAAAATCCAGACCTCTGAATTGGCAACTCCAGCAGATAACAAAGTGCAGTTTGAATTGTGACATTGTGAATTGTTTTGTCATTTGAATATTAAAGTCTAGATGGAAAGGGGATAAAGAGCAACCCATAAATGTCATCATCACTCCCTAGTTTGGCTGACAAGGTTAAGCAAGCATGTGGAAAGCTGGCTGAAGTCATAAATGTGTTAGAATATGACACATAAAATTGTGTCACATTAGCTTTGTACCTCTGTCTGTGTGGCCCCCCGTCTATGACTCACTTGCTTCTTCAACCACATAACCATGACCACTATGTGATCCATAAAAAAGACCCCTCTGTTTAGCCCCCACCACTTTTACTCTAAGGAGCTTCCTGCCTTACTCATTCCCACAGGAGGTCAATCTCTCTCAGTTTGGCCATGTCCAGAAGGTGAGTGCTGTGTTCTGGGTCTTTACAAAGGGAAGACCCCTAACCTCACAGGGCACATCTGTGGGAAACTCTGGATACTGAGCTATTATATTCTCCTTATTTCTAGTATGGACCGCAGACAACCCCAAAGTCAAAGAAGCTTAAAGAACTTAAAGGAACCAATGATCTATGTGGTCCACTTTTTTTGGTTCAGAGCCAGCGTTTTGAACATAAGAAACTGACTCAATGTGAAATAACATCAATCTGCTCCCATGTTACAGTGTTAAATATATCGGATTGTCTTTCTTGCACTGTTTGCACACGTTTTCACACATGCACTTGTAGGTCTGGGTAGTGTACTCAGTTCTGTGTAGTTTTATGTAGCTGTGTGTTTTATGTAGCACCATGGATGTTGTTTCATTTCACTGTGTACTGCACCAGCTGTATATAGTTGAAATGATAATAAAAGCTTCTTGACTTGACTTGACTTGAAAGTTGGACGTTCATATGGGCCCAATTGACCAGCTTCTTAGTTTTTATCCTTCCAAACATACAAAAGACTGTCCATTTCAGTCCTCAGCCAGAATCCTAGACAGTTTGATTGTTTTTCTTCTCCAACACATAGATGTTTTTTAGCCTATGAATTACTTTAAATCAACTCTGCTGGAATATAACCCAGTATAATAGATAACAGAGGTGTATCTAAGGGGGATTTTAAGTTTAAAGCCACCGATAAAAAAAAATATTAAAAAGTCTATATATATTACACACACACACAAAAAAAAAAAAAAAAAAAAAAAAAAAAAAAATATATATATATATAAAAAAAAATATAAATAAATATATATATATATATATATATATGACAGAACATAAAAACGAGGATTTACAAACAGTGCAACTTATTACAAACAAACTCATTAACTTTGTTTTGCTCAGTGAGCTATAATGAATTATAAAAGGTCGACAAAGCCATCATTAAAAATTCTCCACATTTAAATGCCCATACAAATTTGTCCTTTAATTTGATTAATCACATCTTATTGACTAGCAGCTGCTATGGTGAGATACAGGAGCAGAATTTAATTTTTTTTTCTTCTTTTCTGTTTAAAAGTTACAAGCCTGCTACACTCCAAGCTCAGAGACATTAAGCTGACTGCTGATAAATTTCTGGAGAAATTTTCTGGAGAAAACAAAAGAAGATCTGTTTTTATGAGATAAAAAGCATTTTTTTAATTAGCACAGTATTTTACACATTTTCAGTTGAACTGCCATATAGATATTGTATGGCAACATTATTATTATTATTATTATTATTATTATTATTATTATTATTATTATTATTATTATTAAATTCACACCATCATACAGATCACACAGTTATTTAGCATATTTCCTCAATCTCTTATATTTCCTATGATTAATTCCTATCTACAATAATGATCGATGACATTAGATTTAGTAAGTAGCAAGACCTTAGTAAGTACCTGACATTGCAATATCCTGTATATTATATATATATATATATGTGTGTGTGTGTGTGTGTGTGTGTGTGTGTGTGTGTGTGTGTGTGTGTGTGTGTGTGTGTGTGTGCACTAGCACATGGGGACTGCTTCCACTGTTCAGCACATTACAGTTACTACTGCTTTAAGGACACTCCAGTCAGCAAATATGTAATTTTATATCCACTGGGCATGATCATTACTTGCGTCAGCCATATTGGACTGAGTGCTAGGGGGGGAGCTCAAGGCCAAAAGACACAGAAAATCTCACATCTAATATCTACAGTATGTAGCCTGAAGCACTAGGTAAAAATTGATGCAGCATCTCTTTGTCACTGATATCTGGAACAGTATTTAGTAAGGCTTTAGTTCAAGCATCTTTGTGTTGGTCTTTAAACAACATACAGATCAGATAAGTGTGAATGTCATCTTATTAATCTACTTTCATGTTTTTTCTCTCTAAAGAGTTGACACATGGATTGTAAACTTGCTGGAATAATGTTGAGAAAGACCCCCCCCCCCCCCCTGAACTATGCTTATCCATGAAAGTACTTAAAATCATAAAATATGATTATCACATTAGAAAATGCCATTTGCTCTTAATAATATTGATATATTATTGTCTGTGTTAAGGCAAATGTATTCATATAATCTGGTGCTTTTTTCAAATGAAATGATGGATACTTTGTGCATTGGCTTTGAATTCATTAGAAAATTCATTATTCCATTAAGTTTCAAAGGTCGTCATAGTACATGGCATGGTTCACCTGCAACCACCCCCACCTTTCTTTCTAGATACGAAACATTGAACTCCAAGTCAGCCCTGATGTAACTCTCTCAGATGCATTTTTGCGAGCTGGGTTCAGGTATCAAAACACGTTTCCTGCTGTGATGACATCCATCACATGAGACAGCCGTGTTGGTTTTGGTTCAGTTCAGTTTGGTTTGTGTTTTGAGCAGTTGTGGCCAGAGTCTTCTCTCACATGAGACATTTCAAATGACTGATACATGTTAAATCGAAGCCCAGGAACAGCTTAAGATTCTCCCTCAGCTGTTTTAACATCAGACTCAAATCACTGGATCTTAGAATATGATCAATTACTTGACATGAAATGGCATGTTACCAGAGCTGCAGCACTTCTAATCCAGAGCAAATGAATGAATCATTCAAACAAGGGAATTTCTTTGTTGTTTAAAAAAAAAAAGATATCTTGAATGTAGAACACATAAGCGTCTTTGCTCAATCGGCTTCAAGGCATTTTGAATATCCGGTTAGCATATATACATAATCTTTATTGTTACACTTTTACTAACAGCATCAGTTAGAAGGTGACACATGCATAGTGCTGTGTTTTCACATTGGTATGTACATATTCCACCTCTCTATACATTCAACATAGCAGCCAGAAAAATGTCATGTTCCCCAAATTCTTTTCAGGTGGTTTTCATGAATGGCATGGTGTGGCAAAAAAAAAGAGCAAAACCACTGCCTCCATGCCATTTTCCCTCTCTGCACTTATTTGTGGGTTTTCTGTGGTTACCACTATTATTGTGACACACTGCAGATGTGTACACATTTTTCTGTAGACATTTGCTGCATACTAAAAACACACCATTCTAATACTATTCCATACTCTGTTATGTGTCTATTGATAAAATCTGCTCACAAACAAACATGTGAAAGATACGCTCTCACACTAAATACACCCCTATGAGTAATTGAGCTTCATATGATACTGCTGACCAGTGGACTGTGGGAACGGTGGTGTGACATACTTGTGTAGTCTTCAAAACAGGGATCAGATTCATAGTTTGCTACAGAAAGAGCTTCCTTAAATAGCCTCAAGCTCCATTCATAAAGAAAGGGTTGATAGATGGACTGGGGTTGCAAGTCATGAATGCATTTCCTCATGTCCTGAATGTGTTTCCTGAAATAGTTGGATAAATCTTATGTGTAACCACCCATGGTCTAATATAGACACAATGATTTTGGATTAGAAAAAGCAGTAAAGCAGGGTTTGTAGACTTTATCCAAAATAACGAATTATAGGTAACTACGTAAGTGTTTATTTCTTCTGTAATACGATTCTATCTTTACAAAATCCAAAAGTAAGGAAGCACAAACAAACAAACAAACAAATAAATAAATAAAATCTTGACATCCTACACAATAAGACATAATAGAGAAAAAAAGCAGCTGAATGAAGTTGGATCAAATGAGATGTCAGAAGCCATAACAATAGAGTAGAGACAGAGATGAAGCAGAGGAACTAATAATCAGAAAGGAGACCTTGAGAGTTTAGAGTTTATTGCTTTGTGTGATTACATAGTTTGTTTAAAAATTATTCCAAGTTCAGAAAGCCTCATTATCCCAATTATGCAATGTCAAGATGAGGACTGTGGGCAGCTTTAGAGCTCTCGGGACTTGTAAGATCTCATTCTCCTTCTGATGTGATAAGACAAAAAAAAACAACAGCTCCTTTAATTTTAGCTCTATGTAACATGTACTGTATGGTTTGGCTGAAATGGATGGATTACAGCATAATTAGATTGAAACTTTTCATAGGTCACGTAGCTAAGATTATTAAGCATTGACTAACTGCTAACACACTAGTTTATTAATTTTCTAATTTCCATATTTAAATCTCCATATGCTGTGCATGTTCTTTAATTAAAAGCAATTAGATTTAATAGTGAGTCCAAAGCATGGCACAATCATTGGACCAGATAAAATATAAAAAATGTCTGAGCACAGAATCAATCAAACTCTCTCTCTCTCTCTCTCTCTCTCTCTCTCTCTCTCTCTCTCTCTCTCTCTCTCTCTCTCTCTCTCTCTCTCTCTCTCTTTCTCTCTCTCTTTCTCTCTCTCTCTCTGCAAATTGACTAATCCTTAATGTACGGCATGAGATGCTGATTCGGATACTCCCACATACTCAGCCTTTTGTGTAAGAATATTTTTCTATTCATTTTATGGAAGAACATTTACTTTGTTTTTAAATATTACCGGCTAATAACATTAACAGTGAGATAATACCAGTATTTTACTCATTTCGGTAGTAAATAATTGAGGGAGTATTTTACTCAACACTGTTGCTTAACAAGTGAATGGTAAAATTCTGTTAAATTTTCCTAGTTGCAGGTTAATGCTTAGTTAAGTTGTATGATTTCTTATTTTTAATGAAAAATCCCGTGTCCCAGACAATGTTAAAATGAGGATTGTGTGCTAGAGTGCTAGAGCAAGTCTTGATTTATTGACTATACTTCAGAGGTGAGTGAATGACATTGACAAATTGCAGTGATTTGGCTTTTGCTTTAGTTAAGTCTGTAACATAGAAATCCTATGATTGCAATAGATCCTATGTAACTATTAAGTGAAGGGTATGTTTACCATTATTACCATATAGAAGAAATGTTTACAGCAGTTTGCGTTTCATTGAAATCCTATTTCCTGGGTGTGATATGAGAATACCTGGTCATTACTTTGCATTAATTTAACTCCTCAGTTAAAATATATGTGTTAACATTTTATTTGAGCAAAGATAGTTTTTAAACAGCATATTATCCAAATGTGACATGGCTCCACAGAAGGATGTACAGTATTGCCCTCTCACAGCTCCAGGGTTCCCAGTTTGATTGGGTTACTGTCTGTGTGGACGGTCGTATTTTCTTCTTACATGCATGGGTTTCAGCCTTGCTGTCTAGTTTCTTCCTGTTGTTCAAAAACATACATATTTGGCTATGTGAAAATGCCCCTGGGTGTGAATTAGTGCATGTGTTGGACTCCTGTTCAATCTGGGTTGAATTACTACCAGTGATATAGAGATAAGCTCCAGATCCACTGTGACCCTGACCAGGATATTGTTATAATGATATGTTACATACAGGATCAGAAAGTGCTGCATCTTAGCAAGTTTATATTTCTGATATTCTTCTTTTGCTGCATAAAGAAAACAGCTATACTACAGGTAGCCAGACATCAAACCTAGTCAACAAATTCAGAGCTACTACAGACAGGTGACACCTGGAGTAATTATTATGATGTTATATAACATATGTGATGCATTCAATCAAGCAGCTGGAAAATTCTAGTCTCTATAACAGAAATAAACTGTATATAGGGATGCAAAGAAGACCAAAAAAAAAAAAAAAAAAAGAGTGAATATGAATGTAGATATCCTGCTCACCAAACGTTACACAGCAGGTAAATTGTTCCATTCTGAGCTTCTTCTGGACCAGCAATTTATAGCCAAAGTAAATAAAAAAGGAAGCTGAGAAAGTACTTTGCTCGTTCTCACGATTACCGCTAATGTCCCACCAGAGTCTCTGTCAAAGTGGCCAATTTGCAACACTGCATACTTATTAACATTGGAGAACTTAAGAGAATTGTTATTTTACCAGGTCTTCTTTGCTTCTACAAAGAAAATACAGAGCATATGGAGAGAAATATTACACCATAATCATTCCTTCGCCAGAGCTGATTAGAACACATAATTTTGAGTTTTTTATTTAAAGTAATTCCATCTGTCAAGCAAAGTAAAAAAAAAAAAACACGATATGGAGCACACTGCTGACCAATTCCTGAGGTTTCTGGCTTGGAATTCAGGGGTGTCCCATGAGGTAAGCTTGCCAGTAATAAAAAAAGAGCAGTTATGGATTTTGTAGTCTGTAAATCCAGTAGCCCAGTCATTACAACACTATACAACATGGGCAAAACCCTGCTGTCCTCTTCTTGATCTCAAAATAAGGGGCAAACTCTGCCCCTTTCCCCTGAATTAACCCTGTTTATTTGCTGCATGCTAAAGAATTTCCCATGTGCACACAAACCACTCAAGTCTGGCACAGCTTAATTGTTCACTTGACTCGTTCCATTGTGCTGCTGTCTGGATTGTGGCTGCCAACTTTTTTCTTTCCCACTTATGTGAAATATCAGGGTTGTCATTTTTCTGAAATAGAATGTGCAAAAAAATAAAGAACAATATGAAAATATTTAAATTTAAAGAAGAAATGAACACAGAATGAAACTGATACATGTGTATAAGAAGTGCACTATTTAACTAGGAGATTTGAACCAAAACAGCCATTTACTTCTTTACTGTGTCACACACATGAAATTAATTGGAAGGTGATTTACTTGTCCTCGGTACGAGGTTGTAATAAAAGATTATCTCCTGGTGGGCATACCCTAGCACAAAGAATTAGTGAAAACACTTCCATGGCGGAGTGATGCTGCGTTGCTGTGCAGTTGTGATACGAGCCCTCATGAGGAGGTGAGGTCAGTGCACTGTCCCAAAAGCTTGCTTTTTTTGCTTTTGGCAAAAGTAGGAGTGAAATGAATGCAATAAAGACCATCAGCTGAGGACATCTGAAAGGACTTTCGAGCTTGTTGCATTGCCTCCAGCAGTAAATGACTCATACCTCGGAGAAGGCTCACACTAAATAGATCATCTTAGCTCATTTCTAATCCACTGTGTGCCTACGGTGTGTAGGGCTTTGATGATATAAGAGAGACCAGTGAAGTGACACAAGTCAAAGGCATATAATAAATGACAGATAATAATTCATAAGTCCTCGGATGATAAATAGTGTGCCGCTGTAGGATTGCTCAAGCAAAATCCTACCAGAATCCCTCCTTAACGTTTCGCTAAAGCGGCTGACGCTTTCTAGCAGCACTATCACAGCCATTCGAATTTGTTATGATGACGGCCCGGCTGGAGTCTTATCTACAGTATTTACCCTGGCTCCTCAAAAAGGGCTGATCCAATGACTGGTGTGTATTAAATTTAGAGAAAAAAAGCAAGTTGGTCTGGATGAGGGATAAACATGAGCAGTTACACATGCAGCATTCTGTCTCCTGGAGGCTTTCCAGTGTATTCCAAAGAGGGAGTTACATCAAGAAGAATTCACTAAAACAGCAGACTAACTACAAAGTTGAAACATGATCTGTGTCAAAGCTAATTATGGACTTCAAAACATACAAAACCTAAGACTTTAGTGATAAGTAATCCACACTAGACTCAACAATCTCAAAAATCAATCATTTTTTGAGGGGGATTCGGGGTATGCGGTGAAACTCCACACTAGTCTGGTCAAGTTGGATAACCCATTCATCGTCCTTTGGGTGAGACAATCGTCTTAGGGCTAATATTCACTGATTTCACAAGCATACGCTACATCCTACATTTTGTTACTGGTACAGTTTGGTAGCCATTGCATCATGCCAGAATTGACACCAGAGTCGACAGAATTTTAATTTACCGAAGGATAAAAATGAGGTCATACTTAAGATAATCCACTGTACACAGCAGGTGTGAGGACACAAGTAGGAGGCACTTTCCCCGAAAGCCTTCTGGAGATTATCAGCGTTAGAACTAGGATGTCAAATCATAGCCTGTCATGTTTTATATATCATGCCACACTTGTGCATATGACAGCTGCTTTTCACCCCAAGAATTAAAGAATATCTGGGTGCCCATAGACATTGTGGCTTGAGCGCTGTCTCTAGGGCAATATGGAAAAACACTTACGGTTTTCTGTTTTTATTTGAGTGTGTCTCTGCCAGAGAAAGTCACTTTCATGTGGGAATATGGAGTAGCTCATGCTTGCCCCCAAAAACTGCCCTCTCACGACAGTAGGACACGCATGGATGTCTGGTCTATGTCAGGAAAGTAGCATTGTCTGTGTGGATCATTGCCTTAATGTGACTTGGAAGGGACTATGAAAGGAAAAGAGCAAAAGAACAATTAGTGTGGCATTCAGTATGTATGCGTTCTGTTCCTGTAGTAGGTGGGGTGAAAAAATGGCTATAATGCCAAAAACGTCTGGCATCAGCAGAAATGTCAGAACTTATGTCCAAAATGGTTTTTCTTTGATGTGAAATGAACTTTCAAATGAGTTGGAAACTAAATGAGAGTAAAATGAACAGGAATGTTTAACTTCATCCCTGCAGAGTCACAGCACTGAAAATAGATTTTTTTTTTGGGCAACACTTCATTCTCAGAATATAAAGGTTTTGATAATGAAGTAATAAATTTATCATAACTGATAAATATGAGGAAAAAAAAACAAGAAAAGAAAACCTTAACCTTTGTAGAAGACTGAAAAATGATTTATATATATATATATATATATATATATATAAATATAAATATAAATATAAATATAAAAATATATAAATGTCGAAGTATGGTCTTTCCAGACATGGGTCCCATCGTAGGAACACTGAATGTAAACATCATGCAATAAATAAAAAAAAAAAAGATAAAAAATTCTATTCATTCATCCTCAGTAAACACTTTAACTTGGTCATGGCTGTGGTGGATCCCAGGAATGTGGGCATGACCCTTTCTTGGATGGAACACCTGTCCATTGCAAAACACTACACCACACACACACACACACACACACACACACACACACACACACACACACACACACACACACACACACACACACACACACACACACACACACACACACACACACACACATTCATACCTAGGTGCAATTTTCCTAACAGCATGGGGTAGAACCAGGGTTCTTAGTGCTCTGAGATAGCTATTACCCAGGAAATAGATTAGAATACACTTAAATTTTTACACTTTGTTATCTTTCCAGACTGTATGAATATTCAAGTAATGAGCTAACTGCGAGTCTAAGCAACTTGTAATTCATTTGTGATGGAAAGGTTTTTTCAGTAGGCAGCTCAGACACTCATTTCAGAACCTGCAGCACAGCCCCCAAACACACACACACACGCACGCACGAGCACAAATACACACACACTTACTCTCCAATCTGGCCCACCCGCCAGCTCGTTCCATCATACAATGGCTCTGGTATGAAGTCTTTTAATTCTTTAGTTCTCATTTATAACCTCTTTCTTTACTTATGTCAGACACGTGGGGATAAAAGACCGAAATGCAATATAGCTTAAAAGAAAAACAGGTTTAATTACGAAAAAACACGAAACATGGACACCGACTCGAGACACGACAACAAAAGACACCAGGACAAAACAAAAGACAACAGAGGATTCTGCACTGCTCAAGGCAATGCGGCTAAACTAAATAATACTAATAATTATCAGACACATGAGGGACAGGTGTGCAGAGGCAGGGAGGAAGAGACAAGGGCAGGGCAGACACATGAACACAGAACAAACAAATGCACATGGCCAAAGTCTGGGCGGAGTCCTGACAACTTATTTGTTCCTACTCACACGATGTACTCTTTAGCCAGCACAGGCAGACTACTCTAATAAGTCTTTAGATAGTATTTTTACGTTTCAGAAACGTACATGGCCTGAAAACACAACAGACACCAGGTTACCATTTTTTCTGACTTGCATTCCAGCAAATTTTGCCTCCTACACTATTGGTTAGTCATTCTTAGTCAGAAGCAATCATCTGCATATGTAAGCTTTTTTAACAACACAATACTGCTAATATAATGCTTAATCACTAATTGTTTAGTATTTCTACCTCATCATATTAAAAATAAATAGCTTTGGACATTCTTTGTTCTCAGTTTATTATCACCTATCTATTCATCCATCCAATCATTTTCTGTCCACTTATTCTACACATGATTGTTTGGAACCTGGTGCTTATCAATTGGGGCACAAGGCAAGGGATGGGGTACCACCGGTCATAGCCATGCACAATTGCACATATACTCACACACAATTCACAAAAAATGTCTTTGCACTGGGAGAGAAAACCAAGGAAACCTGCAAAGCTAAAGGACAACATCACAGCAAAAGTGAGTAAGCTCAAAAGGGGAAGAGGCAGGAACTGAACCTTTTTATTATTGTAAAATCCATTTATTGCAAGTGTTGTAATGGTATTATGATTTTGATCATTTGTTTGTGTAGATGAAGCAGCACAACTGCAGTGAAAGAACCCATTCTGATCATATTCAGTTTATTTTTCTTGTTACATTCTTGCGACATCAGGATCTCACAGCTGAACCCACTTCCTGCTGATACCCTGTCAGATGTAGTTGCTGCAGTGTCAGGCATCAGAGTTTGGAATTGGTATCTCTTTAAGAAACATGCTGATGTAAATAAAACCAAAAACATTTCATAATTGATGGTTTCGAAATATTGTGGTTTTATGTAACAGCCCAAAGAAACATGCAATCCAACATGTGTATATAATTAAAATGATATACTGGCATGAATGTTCAGTTACAATATTCCTCATTTATGTGTTTGTTTATTACAGCAATGTTTTCTGTTTATTCTGTTCCCCATGAAACAAGCATTATAAATATCAATTTGTTGTTCTAATTTGTTAACAAGCTGAACCAGATCTATATATCACATTCACCTATTAAGAAAATGTCTTCTTAGATCATTGTATTGTATTTGTTCCACATTACCCATGCCTACATATCCAGGACAGAAGAAAATGAGACTTTTTCTTCGATTAATTGTCTCAAGAGCATAATAATTTCTGACGTACTGAGTACCAAATCCAATTCAATATGTGAAATAACATGGTGTTTACTGATGCATGCTGGGTATTGTCCGATGCTGTGGATAAATCCAACTTCTTTGAGACAAAGTATTTCTTGTGATCTGAGAGACATGTGGCATCTATAAAACTTCTGTCAGGCAGTTATAGCTGGCATAAATTCATGCGCAACAGCACGAAACAGTTGTTCACAGTATTTTTATTGAAATATCATATAACATTATATGAAGTTCTATGAAAATTACAAAGTACCAGCACATTTTTCATAACCCATAGAGAGCATGAATTCCAAATCCAATGCTAAGGCAAAGCTCTTGCCGTGATGTGTTTATTCTCAGACCTTTTTCACTGGCTTTAGTTAGCAGTCTGTCTTTCCTGAGTGCTCATAATCCCTGAGCTGTGTAATTCCACTGGGATAGTAACCTGAGGTGTATGCACATGTGGCTCAGCTCCTCTGTTTGGTCCAGTGAGGCCTGTGTGTTCTGCTCAGGGGTTTTGTGAATGGAACCTGTAGGGGGCTGGAGGTGGGAAACTGAATCCCTTGGGATTGCTGAGCGTCTGCTCACACATGAGTGTGCCTGCTCTGGAGGAATTATAGGAGCCAAGAGGCCTTAATGCCTGGCCAGCTGTTAGTGTTCACATTGTGCCACTGAAACAGGAACCAGATGACAGGCTTGAGGAAAAATGTGCTAAAATGCTAGTTTGTATCGTGACTTCTGTGTGTGTCAGTGCACAAAGATTAATACTAGAGCTGATACTTTAAGAGGCTTTTATAAGAGTATCAGACTAAATTATTTGTATCATTTGATATTTATTTGACACTTATATCTATATCTTATGTGAGTTAACATAAGGATAACTCTAATATAAACTCCAGCAGGGGAGCACTGTGAATTTTGAATCGAAATAAAGTGAGCTAATTCAGCATGGATCCTAAGTACTTTATAATGGACGTGTTTAACCACACACTTTTCACAGCCCTTATACTCTGCACCTGGAAGATATCCTTCTTTGAAAGGAAGATATACTTCTTATCCTTACTGTGTGATTGCTCAGTGGCTCACTATAAAGCACATTCGCAGATCTCTGGCATCTGTGCCGTGTACTGAGGGTGACTCTGGCAGAGACTGACAGGCTCAATTAGAGCCTTTTTCTGTGATACCTTCTCCTTGTGTCTATAAAATTGTAGTCTCAGACAATCCTAAAAGTTTAAGTGGAATTCACCAGATGATTTCATGTGCCATTTTTTTGCCTTAAGTTTAATCTTAATAGTCCGTTTCCCTGGAATCATATGATTTGAACATGAGCAGCTATTATAGTTTCTCCCTGAAGGATAATTATTCACTCAAGTATTTTGTATCATTTATTAGGATTCTTCTGCATGTCTTAATAAGAGCATATCTAATATCCTATATCCTTTAATAAGTGATGTTTTTTACTGACAAAATATTGCTTCTTGTATGAATAGAGACTGTTATATTCCTGACTCTAGAAAAAGCAATTAACCGTATTGCATACAATAGTAATATTGAACCAAAGCAAAATCTTTAAAAAGCTCAGTAGGTCATGTGCTAATCCTCACCACATACTATGCCTTAGTGCAGATTCTACAGTCATACAGTCACCACCTGTGTCAGGGTCATGTCAGATTAATGTAGCTGGCTGCCATACTAATAGCAGTCAGTCTTTCAAAAGCCATTTATAAAACAATTCATCACTCATCACTTTTGTGAAGCAGATGGTTCCTTTACTGGTCTAGCATCAACAGGGACAGTTGGGACCACTGTCAGGGATAAAATCTGATCTGACACAATTATCTCACACAGGAACCTGGTGGTGGAATAACAGGGTTTTAGCTAAAGACACTGAAAATTATAAATGGCCTAGAAATGTAGATATATACATAAATACATACAGATATTAAGAAGTATTAAACATTTTCATCTGTAATGATATTTTCAGCAGCTTAAATTATGTGCTTAAATTCTATTATATGTCCATGTCCTGCATATACAATTGAAGGAAGGACCTTCTAAGTCTAAGTAATTATGGTTCAAAGTCAATCTCTGGCACTCCTCACAAACTGTATTGAAACTTCTGGTTTATAATCCTCAGCTGTAACCTCTGGAACACACAACGCTTCAGGACAGTTCAAAGCCACATGTATAGAGTAAGACACCAAGGACATCTGGACCTGGTCTTGGTTTCACAAAGGGTGAAAAACCACAGGATAAGATGGAAATGGAGAAAATACACAACACAAAGAGCCTCTTCAGAAACTCTTATGATTCAAAGCAACAAAGCAGCCAATAACAGCTTGCACTGAGTGTTTATATCAACGAGACATTTGTGTCGTTGACTGTTTAAGGAAATGAAGTGTAATTTAGCCTGTTGCCCAAACCCAAACTTTGTGCATCAACCCTCTTGGTGCACATTTTTCTTTTTGCATGTGCAGTGTGAGCCTGGTCATGAAGTAAATACATGAAGTAAATCGGGTGGAACCTGGCTAATGTGCTGTGCCTTGGAGCTACTCAGGCTTCCTGGCCTCCCAACAATCTTTCTTTACTCATTTTTCAGATGTCCACAAGAATGGATACCTTCAGGCCAAAACACACTTGTTTATAGGGGGTTGCTAGTTGGAAGCACCAGAAGTGGTGGAACAATTGTTCTGGGAAAAAGTTGGATGAGAGCTTGTGGCTGAATGTTTACATCATTGCTGGTATCAGTAACCTTTAGGGAGAAACAAATCAGTGTTGTCTAATCAATAGATCTTGTGTTTGTACAATGCCCCAACTTGATTTTTTTATTACCAGTGTTATGTCCTACAGTTTGAGTGAATGTATTTTAAGACTAATTTCAGAAGGAATAATGGTAGGATCTCAGTGACATTGGTCCTTACTTATGGCTGCTGGCATTACACCAAAGTAATATTGTAACACTTAAATGACTCCTGCAGTCTCACATTACCTGTAGCTATAAGGTGGGGAGCCATATTTACTTCGCAGGAATTATATGGAGTTTGGACCTAATTTTAACAGAAAGTGGAATGTGCCTTGAAACAACATATTCATACTTAAATAAAAGTCTAAAAACAAGATAAATCACAAGAGAAAATGTAGCACGTCTCATGTTTTGACCCAAGGAATGTTGTTGATGATTTGAATGCACAGTATATTTGGAGAGATTAGTTTTCAAAATTGATCTTCATTAATGATTGTTATTGTATAATTTCAGCCTATGTAAGCAGGCTGACACCTAATGAAACAGCAGATCATAAGACCAGCTGTTAAGTCTTTGAAGATGAGGTTGCCAGACTAATGCCAGCCTTTCCCTCATCTACTGGTCATATATCCCTTGATCCCTACTTTTTTAAAAATATGTATGCATTGCCGTGTACTGTATTTCAAGGCATCGCATGGCTTGACAGCTGAACATCTCAGCTGCACTGCATTGCTAAAATGTGTGTTAAGTGCATGCATACTGTATGTGTTAAGAACAAACTGTAGAGCTTTAGTGTGTAATGGGGCCTTTGCACCTGTTTGTGACATTACTTGAAACCCATTTAACCTCCATGTCATTTTAAGAAAACAGTCAAAATAACTATGATTGCTAATTGAGAGGAGAATTTATTTAATTGAATGAATCGCATTTGAGAACAAAATATATTAAGAGATATTGCTTGCAGAGAAATATTAATATTAGTGTGAACAAAAGTATGGCAATGTAGTAGATAAAGAGTAATAAGAGAGAATCAAAGAAGGAACGAGTGAAACTCTGGCCAATAAACTTCCCATTTAATTCCAGGCATTACCTTAATACTATAAACATGCTCTGCACACAAACAGCAGCCAAAGGCAAAGTTTGTTCATGTCACATGGCCAACAAGGTCAACCTGTCAACAAATTTGTCTTACTGAGACTCCTGAAATATAAAGCCAACCACAGGGCAGGAAGTTTGTAACTGAATGATCAGGAATCAGCAATGTAATATCAATATATTTAACACTTTCTTTTAATCTTGATGACATGTGAAAACATCTGCTGAATCTCAGACCATGTAACCCCTACTTTTTTTTTTAAATATATGCCTATGCACCATTTATTTGTAATTTCACAATGAAAAATATAACACTGTTAGTAAGTTATAAACTACTTGATAAAATAGTTGTTTTTTTAAATATTATTTACACATATTATCAATACTATAATCAATTATAGCACCCATTTAATAAATGACCTTTATTCTGTGAGTGTTTTTATTTATTGCCACCACACTTGCTGTGATCCTTGGAACTGTAGCTGAAGTAGTAGCTGCAGAATAAATATGATATATGATTACCAAATGTTATCCATTATTCAGGTTTCAGTGTAGATAAGTGAACATTTTTTGGGCCTTTTTCTTATTCTGCTGCTTAGTTGTAGGTAATTAGAATAAAACTTAAATTAGTCTGTCATATTAGTTACTTGACATTTAGTTAAATTCCCTTTCCACTTATCATCACCATGCAGTCAATTTACCTGCCTTGGTAAAATGACCAGAAATAAGTGACTTGATTGTTTTTATTAACACTTCTTTGAATGAAAAATATCAGTTTAATTGTAAATGATTACTCTGACATTCACAATGACATGGCTTGAATCATGGGCTAGCTGAAGCGTCCAGAGTTTCTGACTGCTAAATCACTTGAGACAACTCAACACAATAAACAAAGAGAAAATTATGCATATATGTGTTAGCTTGAATTGCAAAGCAATGCTTACAGTATATGCAGTTGAGTCTAACTCAGTATCTAACCTTCCTTGATGTCTGATGACATGCTCCAGCCCTACCAGGTAAACACTAGCAAGCAAAATCTGACAAGCTTGTGCTGATTCCAAGACCCATGTGATGTTTTGCTTGGACTGGAGCGTTGTAGTTACAGGCATACACAAGGGTGATGTTTAGAAAGCAACCTCTGTCTGACTCTGCTGAGCTCTGGCTAATTCCAGTGAGATACTATTTTAAACCTTACCTCATACTTTATCTTCATGCCAAAATTATAATCCCAAATCCACATGAGAAAGGACATGCAGCATGAGAGGAGCATCTATGCACAGTTGTTTCATTTAGCTAAATAGAGATGTTTAGTCAATGTTGGAAAGCATTTCTCAGTTACAAGCTGCCTTCTAGTCACCTCAGAAATGTTACAAAGGTAGCTGTCTTTTAGCTAAAAAGGATTCACTGCAAATCTTTAAAATCTTTAGTCATTATGCATTAACCCTTTTACCAAGTAACTAAAACCAGACTGTTTATTTTCTAAGTAACAGTCTGGTTGTATAGTAGTTACTTAGTATAATTGGTAATCTATCTGGAGAGGCTTACTAGATAAAGTTTATGCAAGAATATTTAAACAAAGTTTATTTGTCTTAGCTAAATAAAGTTTTCATCATGTTTACCAAACTAGAGCTAAACTAGAGCTGTACTAGAGCTGTACTAGAGCTACTTACATGACAATATTGCTATACAACTGGGAATTCTAGGACTGAATTGAACTTATATGCCCATTCCATGAGTTTGTGAACAAATGTAATCAGCCTACAAGGATACCACATAAAGTGTTATGAAGTAAGGAAATCTGGTACATTCTTTCTGCAGGATATTGCTTTTTAAGAATTTAGAATTTGAATTTGTGCCTGAAGTGAATCTGATCCACCTTTTAAAAGTAACTGACTCTGCTGCAGTGCATTTCACTGTGAGATTCCATTTCAGACACTCGATCAGAGAAACCCATCAGAGTACAGTACGTTACTGCAACGGCTGAATTATGACACAATGCTAAACTAAAACATGGCAGGAATTTCATTGATAAATGTTTATCCTGCTGCTTACTGAATGTAAGCTTAAGAAATTTGATCTCCCAGGTCCTGCTGTGAGCTGTAAGTTCTTTTAGTCTTATTAACACTTTGCCATGTTTTAGAAGCAAATAAAAACTTGGTGATGAACGGTTCAACATTCATTTCAGCAGGAATGAAAAAAGAATTAGCCAATAAGATACTGTCACAGGAGTTTCCCTCTCTATAAATGATACTTTTAGGCAATTTTTTCATTCTCAGATTACAACCATGACACCAAGAATGGCTCTGGGGCTGAAAGAATTTTCTTTTTTTTTTGAAGTATTTAAAACACAATAAAGGGATTTCACAAGAAAGGAATGTTTGACAAATAAATGGTTGACCTTTTAAAGGAATATGAGAACATTTTAATGTTTTAATACTATATACTTTAAAATAGAAAGTAGCATGTCCAAGTTACTTGCACTGTGTCAGAGGAACTACATATTCTCCCCAAAACATTCCCTGTCCCTGTTTGAATTATTTTGCCTTATTGTGGTCCAATTTCTAACGAGTCAAGGTTGGAAAATCCCTACTAGAATATTCATAAAGTATTTGAAAAATTCTGAAGCCAATGAAAGAATCTCTATTCAAACAAGAGTGACACTGGCCCACTCTATTCACATTTCACCTTCAGCACTTCATACATTAAGGGCTGGCTCTTTTAATCAGAAGACACATTCATTTGGCAGAGTAACACAAAAAGGGGTCTGAATTTAAATATAGTTCTGTACATCATTCTTTGTTTTAAATCTCACACTTGTCTAATAATTTGTGGCCTTGTTAGATTTTGCATATGAAAAAATATGCAATGTTTATTAAAATGTTTATTAGTTGTACTAAACATGCAGTCTGTTTGTGAGCACAATTACATCAGATTGTGTTACTTAAAGAAAAACAAATGATTTAAAAATCCAAACTCACTTAAAAAAAAAAAAAGAATTGAGCGTTTCCGAAATTGCCTAGATTTACCAGCTTCTCCAAACCAGACAGAAAATGGCAAATATGAAAAGCAATCAAGTCTTATTCAACCACTTTGAGATCTAACAAAAAAGAAAATCTATACTTGGAGGAACCTAGATAAAAAGAAAAAGATTTTTCTTAATCTGTACTGATATTTAAAAGCAAAACAGCTTTTTAAGTAGCCTATTATTTGCTCATAGTCCAAAATACAGGCCCTAATTTTATTTAAGATCTCAAATTTGTACTGTATGTGTAAAGTGAATGAACATCACATGCTCTTGCAATGGATCTTGAATATAACACTAACCTTACTGCATTACTAATATTCCATCATATTCATAATATTTTAATAAGAAATGAATTATAAACAAGTTTCCACAAATCTAAATATCTTTAATACCTTTGCTCATCTGTAGAGCCTGCTTGTAATTCGGTTGATTTTTTTTTTCTTGCTTTATCAAGTCTGCACACATTTTAACCTGCACAAACCTTTCTACATCACAGAGTATTTTTTTTTTGTTGTTGTTCTTTTTGGTTATGTAATATATTCTAGAAACAGCTCATAGAATTTCAGCTCAGGAGTTGTGGGATTTGAAGCTGTGGATGAAGAGGTCAAACATCCTTGGTACAGTTTTTGGCTGTGGTAAGAGAGAGGCTAAAGTTACCCCAGCTGCCCACCCAGATTTTTTGGCAAGAGTCTTTGTTCAAGTTTCATATCACAGCCAAAGGAGTTACACCCATAATAAATAAAATACCCAGATGCAGCATAGTGAGAGGAGTCAACAGATACATGTCAGGATTAACTAGTTTCATCTAGTAGATAGTTTCAAGGTCATTGCAAACTGCAAATGATATTTTTCAAGGTAGATTTATGTGAGATTCTAACATCAAAACATCAAACAGGGATTTGCATTTGCATTTCCCAATACCTCTGAATTTCAATGAGAAACAAACAACTTAACAAAGGGCATACATTATGTATGCACCTGTTTTGTGAGTTTTCCCAAAAGCCTTCGTTCTTAGCGATTTAATAAAAACTTTCAAAATATTCCTTTTTTGACTGATGCGCAGAAGAGATAGAAGTTCTAATTTTTTCTAAACAGCAGGTTATCACATAGAGAAAAAATAGACAAGGGAAATGACAAATTTATTGAAGTTCTTTATAGAATGTTATAAAAGCTAACATTAACATTATACAAATAAGAAATAAAGACGGGATGTGGTAGCTCAGCGGTTAAGGAGATCGACCTCTGATCGGAAGGTCATTGGTTCGAATACCAGGTCCACTGAGTTGCCACAGCGGGCCCCTGAGCAAGGCCTTTAACCCTCAATTGCTCATCAGCATAAACTGAAATCTGTAAGTCACTCCAGATAATTGTCTGCTAAATGCTGTAAATGTAAAATGTAAATATAATCCAGTAGGTCAGTTAAATCCTTAATTTAGTTAAATAGCATTTCAAGAAACATTTGTTAATTAAGGGAATTTCTTAGGATGACGATAACAAACTACTTAGCATTATTAACCTGTAGGGTAATGAACACCAGAACACAGAAATAATGAATTTTATATTGAAATACTGATTTGAATCTTATATATTTGAGTATTTTCAGATTATATGTTGAAGTGATGGAACGTTGAACATTGACATACAGGAACATAGCAGAGGTTGATTTTAATCACAACAGTTATGTTGTAATTAGCTCAAACAGGACTGATTGGATATAGTATATTGTAGTATAGTATAATATAGTGTAGTATAGTATAATATAGTGTAGTATAGTATAATATAGTGTAGCATAGTAATGTAGTATAGTATAGTGTAATATAATATACTGATAGTATATTGATATATATAGTATAGTATATAGCATAGTAGTGTAGTATATAATATAGAGTTCAGTCATCCATTCAAAATGTACATATATTCACATTGCCTAATATCTAAGATCAAAGGAATAAATAAATAATCATGTAACAATAATATTGTTATCTTGAGAGCAGAAGCAGAAATTTGCATTCATTATGTATTCATTATGTCTAATCTTTTATTTACTTATTTGAAACCATGATACATTACTTCTTTTTTTCCAATCTAATGTGTATTCATGACATTTTTTAATTATAGGCATTCATCAGACATCATCTTATTAGACATCAGAATCTTGGACAAAGGCTTCATGATAGTTTTGCTGTCATGCATTGCTGAGTTTGTATGTTTTGTATCATAGCAACTGCATGGAGGCAGACTCTTGGATGGCTGTTGGAACTGCCTCACATTCAATGAATGGGCAATATTATTAGCGTCCATAAGATCTCTTTGTGTGTTTGACAGCTCCTTGTCATTTTCATGGGGAGGGGTGTGGATTTGTGAAGTTGCAGCAGGAGGGCCTTGTGAAAGACTGGCATTGCTAACACATGTCATGTTAATGCCAGGTCAAATCAAAAGGGCATCAATGCAGCATGATAAATCAGAAACTGTTGATTACTTTTTTTGCTATACATAAAGCTTTACTCAATGACTTTGTAATGTTTTAGAGTTTTTTGTTTTTTTTTTAATTATGAAAAGTTTGTAAAGGTTTTCAGTGTATTAGTTAACCTACCAGGATTCAACAGTGTTTCCAGACACTCGTTCCTCTCTTACATAACAATCCTTTCTATTATTTTCACTGTAGTTACTAGTACATTCAGTGCAGATACTGTAGGATATTATCCAAAAGTCAATACTAGAATAATAAAGCATGAGTTACCAGATTTAAATCTAAGTTTCTAGATTATCATAACTTGGAGTATTACATGGAGGTGCAGCTGTTTTGTGACATGCTAGATGAAGTGTTTATTGAAAGTTTTTAAAACGGCTAAAAAAAAGTAAGTGTGGTAATTGTAGCTACCAATGAAGTGTCTCCTGAGTGTCAGTGCTGCAAACATAAATTAAGTCATGTTGGCTGAACTACCAGAGGAGAGTGTAAAAGAAATGTGGTGAAGTTTGAAGTTTAGCAGAATGTTCTGCTTGAACATGTTTCACTTATTTTGAGACCCTACATCCACAATAATACAGGAACGAAGCCTCTATATGAATTACCTGTTTATTGATTGCCCTTAGTCCTCCATCCTTGGGTACAGACCAATAGCATTCCTTTTGGCAACACAGCCACCAGCTATGGACAGAGTACCAGACTCACTTTGACATGGCTGAGCTGTCTGTTGGCGGCGGCCGCTTGATCCATGCCACTTGTGGCGCCTTGTGTCAAGTGTAGAGGGAGATGGAGGGTGTGGGGTGATGGCTGAGGTGCTAAAGCAGCTGTCTAAGCCAATCTGTGTGCATTTGAATAATGTGGTTTAAGAATACAGTCATCCTCTCACATAATTGCATTATTTAATAGAAGCAGATTGCATTTCAAATATTCAGAGCCTGGTGATACAATTGTTTATACTGAGTGTGTTGAATTTTAATGGTGAAATAATATTTTTAAAGAAAACATGGAATAAAAACCGACAGTCTGTAATTGTTGATTTCAGGGTCGCTTAGGAGAAAAATAAAGACTTTTTTCCTAGACCAGAACAAGAGACAGCGTGTAACATAAGATGAGCCAGGAATGCTTGGCCTTGGTGCATCCTTCCCCTGTGGTGCCTAATCAAAGAGGATATTGAAACTGCAACTTCAATTTAAACAGAATTTATCTCCACCATTGTAAAGAGGTTTTAGCAGGCCTTCAGGATGTAGCACATTCATGGCTGATAAACCAGTCTGATTAATGACACGGCTATTATAATGCGTGTTATTGGGTCTGCACAAAGTGCCACGTGGAGCCAGATTTGTGCCATGATGAATAAAGGTGAAATGGGAGATAACGGCTGCAAATATTACCATGCGATTTAAAACGTTTTTCTGGGCTCCTATGAGACCAAAATACATCCAGCAAGATGAATATTCTC